>NC_037689.1:71394747-71459675 GCF_003255815.1 Theropithecus gelada | reverse complement strand
TTTTTTTTTTTTTTTTTTTTTTTTTTTTAAGTATCTGATTTAAGCTCTTTTTTCAAAGCCAATTAATTAGAGCTCTTCATGTATTTTTAGTCGTGAAAATATTGTGGGCTGGGTGCGATGACTCACTCCTGTAATCCCAGCATTTTGGGAGGTCGAGGTGCGTGGATCACCTGATGTCAGGAGTTCGAGACCAGCCTGAACAACATGGAGAAACACCGTCTCTACTAAAAATACAAAATTAGCGGGGAGAGGTGACACATGCTTTTAATCCCAGCTACTCAGGAGGCTGAGGCAGGAGAATCGCTTGAACCCGGGAGGTGGAGGTAGTAGTGAGCCGAGATTGCGCCATTGCACTCCAGCCTGGGCAACAAGACCAAAATTCCGTATCAAACAAAAAAAAAAGGAAAATATTGTGTACACACATATAAATATATAGATGTATTTAGGCATGTTGATAGAAGTATTTCATACGTTCATAAGATACTTGCTTTTTCCTTTTTTTTTTTTTTTCTATTTTAGACTTTTAAATTCTTGCTAACATGTTGCATCACCCTAGGCAGTCATTCGCTAAATAGCCCCAAATTTGCATATTAAAGGAAACAACTCAGACAAGATCAGATAGCAAAATTTACATCATAAGGTATGGGGAGAAAGTCTGGTGTGCTAGAGGGAAATTAAAACGGATTTAATTGCCATTTGAACATAAAATTATAGAAGTCTATTATAAAGGCCTTTAAATATATACACCCATATACATACATATGCACAAAGTTCTCATAGCTATTACTTCGGTACTTTAGCCATGAGACAAGTACAACTTTGCCAGCTTGTAAAAAACACTGTTAGATCCGAACAGTGGTTTTCATCTTAGTAGAAAAGTAACAGCAGATTTAAAGCAGGAAGGAAAGAAAATAGAGAAAGAGAACTCAGAAACTCTACAGTTTGCAGGTCGACCTTAGGAGTCTTTTTCCTTAGTGTAAAATGTGCACAAAGGCCATATATTCAAGTAGAGGTGCCATAAAATCTAAGGAGTGCTCGAAAGGGGGTCGTTCTCCCTGTTTTCACTTTTTTCGTAGCTAATTCTGAGAGAAAAGCAATTGAGATGATTCTTTAGAAATGCATCTCCTAACTTGAATTAGGATCCTTAAACAACAGCTTCCCAGGAAAAACAAACAAACAAACAAAAACAGCTTAGAATAAATTAAGGACTGTCAACCAAAGGGAGGTCCGGGGCTCAAGAATACTTACCCAGGCCGGGCGCGGTGGCTCAAGCCTGTAATCCCAGCACTTTGGGAGGCCGAGGCGGGTGGATCACAAGGTCAGGAGATCGAGACTATCCTGGCTAACATGGTGAAACCCCGTCTCTACTAAAAATACAAAAAACTAGCCGGGCGCGGTAGCGGGCGCCTGTAGTCCCAGCTACTCGGGAGGCTGAGGCGGGAGAATGGCGTGAACCCGGGGGGCGGAGCTTGCAGTGAGCCGAGATCGCGCCACTGCACTCCAGCCTGGGAGCACAGCGAGACTCCGTCTCAAAAAAAAAAAAAAAAAAAAAAGAATACTTACCCATTCCACTGGAGGAGAGGCCCGAACTCGGTGGGGCTTCAATGGGCCCCTGCTCCTACGTTAGTTCTGGTTTCCGCAACTCCTTCAGGGTCCTGAGTCTTCTCCAAGGCTCCATGTGTTTGGGTGCCAGATTATTGTTGATGAAAAGAGTCAAACTCCGTAAAATATTTTAAGAGATTTATTCTTGAGTCAGATATGAGTGACCACGGCCTGTGACACAGACCTCAGGAGGTCTTGAGAACATGTGCCCAAGGTGGTTGGGGTACAGCTTGGTTTTATATATTTTAGGAAGGCATGAGACATTTTAGGAAGGCATGTGGATTTTTCCCATAAGAGACTTTACAGGGCAATTTCAAGGTATGGCAAGGAAATATATTTTGGGGTAAAATATTTTGATTTTCTTCCTTGTTATGCCAGAGTCAGATCGGAAAGTAATTATATACAGGGTTAAATAAAACCCTTCTGATGAGAATGTATGGTTTGTAGGGCATGACTCCCGAGACCACTTAGAAAGAAATTTGGGCAAGATAAAAAAAGTTTCGGAGCCTTGTCCTCATAGGGTTTAGTACTGTCCACAATTTCAGGCATCCAGTTGGGGGTCTTGGAATATATCCCTTACTGTATATATGTTTCTATTAGTGATATTGCATCTCATTTCACATGTTCATATGTTCAAATTTCACTTATGTTTTTCTACAAACTGTCTATACATGTACTCTGCCTATTTTTCTGTAGGGTTTTTAGCTTTTTCTTATTGACTTTTAGAACTTTTTTGTATAGTGCGGAAATTATTGCCTTGTCAGAAGTGTAATTTATATCTTGTTCCCTCTTTCTTGTTTGCATTTTGTCTTTATTTATGGTACTGTTTCAATGTATATAATTATAAATTTTATAAAGAAGTTATGTGTATCTCAGTTTAATGCTTTTTAGATTTTGTGTTTTGCTTTAAAAAGACTTATTAATTCAGGATTATTTAAATATATTCCGTAAGTTTTCTTCTAGCTGTTTTATAATACCCAGCTTAAAAATTCTACAATTTTAAATAAACCATAACCAAACAACATACTCAGATCTCAGAGATACATCATCCTAGTAAAAGATTAGAAAATCATTTATAGAAATGTATCCATGGTGGATGAATCCTAATTCAGTCATTTTTTTAGGATAAACTTAGATAAAATTTGTGAAACATGGAACTACATGGTAGACAAAGTAAACTTTCATCAGAATCACTAACATGGAATAATGTGGAGACAAATAAATTCTTCTTACAACCAATGCTTAAGGAAAAAATTGTACATTCATGTAGTTGTAAATGAATGGTCAGAAATATTGCTGCAACATACTAAAAGTTGCATTAACTCAATATTTCTCTTTTTTGTTGTGGCACGTTGTAGCAGGATTGAGGGTCAATAATGATTGGGTAGTGAGTTTTCTGCTATGTTCGAACCAAGTTACTTCCGCAGAGAGAAGTTCATCCTGCTGACAGAACTGCTTTCCAGAGATAGACTATGGAGGCCTCGCACTAAATTAAGGCTACATGAAGCATGCATGTATTTCTTCCTGTTAAATTCTGAAGGGCTTGCTTGTTGGCAGAAATGACTCATAATGACTTAAACAGATATTCATCTGTAATGTATTAAATAAACAAGAGGCTGAAATTACTTAAGGGATGCTCAATGTATTTGCAGAAACAATAGGCTTTGAAAAAGGGGGATGAAGCTTTATTTCCCCAGGAAATTTCAGTACTTCATTCAACAGATGAATACAAATCTATTTTAGTGCAATGTAACTGGTAGACAAGAGACTCAATTTCAGGAATCTGAAGAATGCTGCATTTTTTTGGCATGCTCTGTGGTCTTTCTAAAAGCCCTTTTTCTGAAGATTATTAAATTAGACACATTTCTTTCTTTATGCTTGACATCACTTTTAGGATTATGATAAAACCAGGAAATTACCTGTACAATTTTGCCTTATCATTTACAATAAAGATTAAGACCAGCAAATGAAAATAATGCATACAGCCTTTTCATGAAAGGCTGGACAAAAGCTGCTGAATTAATACTACTTTAAATTGCTGCACTATACACGTACAGAAACTCAGTCAGAACAAAAACATCAATGCTGATCCATAGCCCTGGTTTAGGGAATAAGACTGTGATCTTTAGATTAAAATGAAGTTCCCACAACACCTTATTTTTGTGACCTAAGAGAAATTTATGAATCTTTCTGATAATCCATTGCCTCATTTATTGCTTAGGAATACCTAACTCACAGAGATTTTCAGAAGACTAAATAAGAAACTATACGAAAAATTCCTAAATTCCGAAATTTCTAAAACTTACAATATGCACTCAATTGATGTTAGCTATTGTTATTTGATAATTTTTCCCTCAATGCTGTGAAGTTAACATGTCTAGCCCAGTACCTGCCATGTAGTAAATGTCCAATAAATGCTAGCTGCATCTGAAAGGCATGTGATTAACTGTTTCACACTGAAATGTTAATGACACAACAACTTATTTTGTTTTAGAGTGAAAGATACTATTTTCTATATCCACTTGAAGGAAGAATTATTTTAGATGGTAACACCTTAAATTCAAGCTTATGTGTTATTAATAGTGTATGTTCTACAAATATTGCTGATTGACAGAAAAATTCTTTAAGGTCTATAGAGATTTCCTTCATCTATCAGGTCCCAAAAGAAACTTAAAATCAGAAACTAGGATTTATTGTGGTTAGGAACATGGACTTTGGATTCAGAATGATCTGAACTCAAGGTCTTGCTCTATCGCTTTCTAGCTATGTGACACTTGGATAAGTCACTTAAGATTTCTGAACCTTAGGTTGTAACTCAATTCATGTTATTTTTATTATTGTCATTAGTTGAGGCATAACATTTTCTTTGACATTGCCTATAAGTACAGGGCACAACGTTTTCTGGAATAAGCAAATCTCACCCCCTAAATAGTCTTACATGGAAGAAGTTGTAGTGAGACACCCTGAAACTATTGCTACGGAAAAGAAGATGAAATGCTCCTGATTATTGCAGATACAAAATTGCATGCAAGATTGTGTAAAGACAATGCCAGGTAGGAATGCCAGAATGAGCCAACAGCACGTGATTTGCTTCCCCTTGAAGGGAGCCTATGAACGGATATGCAGTCAGGGAGATTTCACATCACCAAGATTCCTATCCCAGAAAAGCAGATGTTCATAGCTCTGGGAATGGAATGAGACCCTTGTGGAGAGCCTATAAACGGATGCATTGGGGGCGCCTGTCCATATGGGTAAGATAGGGCTATAAATGCCCTCATCTTGCCACGGCTCTCCTAGGCCTCTTTAGGGTTAAGGCATACTCCCTTCTGAGAATTTCTGGTCTAACCGATTGTCTAGCTTCACGTCCTGTTTCTATGGATTGTTTGTAACCAGCTTTTGCTGCAACTGTTACTGCTGATTAATATCTTGCTAATCATAGGTTATGGAAAGACTGTGTTTCTGTTATAAGGCTCTGTTAGAAATTACTGATGCACACTATTGTAAATTCTTATCTCTGTATACTGTACTTCTGCATACAGATGTTATGTTAAAGAATTACTTCATCCCCATGTGACCATCTCACCTCATAATCAAATGACCCTAAATCCCTCACTAACCTACCCCCCAACCCTCACTAAACTTAATAATAAACGCTGGTGTATCCAGTGCATTGGTGGCACCATGGGACCAGAAGGCGGTGACCACCCCCAGACCCAGCTTTCACAATCTTGTGTGTGTCTATTATTTCTCGACCTGCCAATCCACCTGGGAACAAAGAGAGAGACCCGTTGCATTGGAGGCTGCTTGCTAGATGCCGCAATAAGAAGTTACTATCCAGAGTTTGAAAAAGCACAATATAGTACATATCAATTAAAGTACAGACATCAGGGATTATATGTTTGCATCACTGTGTACATGCAGATACACTTCCTTAAAGATCTGAAACGCTTTACAGAGGACTTTATAGTATTGCACTTTCCAATTATAATAAATGCATTAATCATAAACCCTGCATTTCCTGTATGCTAAATGTATTTCCTACAACCACCATATAGTATAATTTGATTTGGAAAAGTAAGGACATTTTGAAAAACAAAAACACCCTTTTCAGATACTCCTAGTGAACTGAGATTCCTGCCCAAATGTAGCAGGATATAAAGTTCCAACAAAAGCAGGTACCAACAAATTTCCATCATCTTGTCTTTCTTCCCTGACATGGGTCAGAAGCTAATTGTATTTTAAGACACAAGCATTTTTAACTAAGTGACCAGAAAGCCAAAGGTTTTACAAAAATACCTTAATTCAGTGACTTTATACAACCTATCTTAATGCTTGAGAATCTAGTACCTATCTGTGCTTTACAACACTAAACGGAATTTCCTTCTTAATAATCTCTACATTCCTCTGAATGTTTCCTTCCAAAGATATAAAATGTGAAGAGTTTTTCATAACTATATCTGTAGTGTTGATAAAACGATAGTCAAAATATATAAAGCTTGTTAGAAGAGTATTAAAATAATGAAGGTGAGAGATAATTGAGGGTTGAAAATAAGTCAATGGCAGTGGAAGCAAACAAAAAGCTATTCCCTAAAACTTGTGGAGTTTGGGAAAAATTCCAAAAATAAGAGAATTTAACAATTATTGTACAGTTCTAAGTGTTCTACTGATTAGGCAAGAATTTTTTTTTTTTTTTTTTTGAGACAGAGTCTCGCTCTGTTGCCCAGGCTAGAGTTCAGGGGTGTGATCTAAGCTCACTGCAAGCTCTGCCTCCGGGGTTCATGCCATTCTCCTGCCTCAGCCTCCGGAGTGGCCAGGACTACAGGCGCCCACCACCACACCTGGCTAATTTTTTGTATTTGTAGTAGAGACGGGGTTTCACCATGTTAGCCAGGATGGTCTTGATCTGACCTCGTGATCTGCCTGCCTAAGCCTCCCAAAGTCCTGGGATTACAGGTGTGAGCCACCGTGCCTGGCCAGGAATGTTTTGATGAGTAACAAAATAAATACATAAATAATTGATACATTTGTTATATTTATTTTATCAAATATATATTTCTTACATTTATTTCACCAAAATCATCAATGATGTCTTCATAATAATGATTTTCACATTATTTGTGTTCTGTTTACAGCAATGCTAAAGATGACAACATGTCTTAAGTCATGGTAATTTCTAACTAGTTTTTCATTAATTTCAATTTGGAGAAATTCTTTTCACTTGAAATAGTAGTAACTGGAGTTGTCAATAACATGACTAACTTCCAAGAGATATTTAGATTATACAATGAACCATTATATTAGTTAGCCTTTCTTGTATAATAAAATCTTATTGACTTAAGAGAGCAATTATTTTGGCCGGGTGTGGTGGCTCACCCCTGTAATTCCAGCACTTGTGAGACCGGGACAGCTGGATCACCTGAGGTCAGGAGTTTCAGACCAGCCTGACCAACATGGTAAAAACCCGTCTCTACTAAAAATGCAAAAATTAGCTGGGCATGGTGGCACATGCCCATAATCCCAGCTACTCGGGAGGCCGAGGCAGGAGAATTGCCTGAACCCAGGAGTTGGAGGTTGCAGTGAGCTGGTCATTGTACTCCATCCTGGGCAACAAGAGTGAAAGTCCTTCTCAAAAAAAAAAAAAAAAAAACAAAAAGAAAAACAGAACAACGACAAACAAACAAACAAACAAAAAAGCCAATCATTTATTAACTCAGGATTCTGCATTCTAGCAGTTTAGACTAGATTCACCTCATGATAAATAAGTTACCAAACATTGTGATCATATTTTTTCAATATACTGCAATCACCTAGTTCAAAAATTATGGGTAAATACTGTAATGAAATTACATCTTACAAAATAATGTTATTATAAAACATATTAATTTCATGACACAAATCCCCATGCATTATGTTGTAATTTTCACTATTTTCAATGAATAATCTAAATCCATAGAATATTTTTTATATTAATTAAAATCTGTTTATCGAAGCATCATTTCAGGTCCTGTAAACATTTTCAGGATTCCTTATTTTGTAAAATAGCAATGTGCACATAAGAACACATGAAAGAGTTAAATAGTCAAACCATAGTGAAACAGGAAATAAATAGAGTTTAACCGTAACTACTGGAAGCGGTGCAAAAATTGATAATACCACACAGGAAGTAAACATCATGTAAAGGTCTCTGAAAAATGCAAGAAAAGATTCCTGACAGCATCTGTATCAGAGGTATGTTATTTTTCACCAAAAGTAATGGACTTTTACTAATTTATTTTTATTTTTTTTAACTTGTATTTTAAGTTAAAGGGTACATGTGCAGGTTTGTTAAATAAGTAATCTTGCATCATGGGGTTTGTTATTCAGATTATTTCTTCACCCAGGTTTTTTGTTTGTTTGTTTATTTTTTGAGATGGATTCTTGCTCTGTCGCCCAGGCTGGAGTGCAGTGGTGCTATTTTGCCTTACTGCAATTTCTACCTCCTGGGTTGAAGCAATTCTCCTGCCTCAGCCTCCCCAATAACTGGGATTACAGGTGGTGGCCACCACACCCGGCTAATTTTTCTATTTTTGGTAGAGATGGGGTTTTGCCATGTTGGCCAGGCTGGTCTCAAACTTCTGACATTGTGATCTGCCCGCCTTGGCCTCCCAAAGTGCTGGGATTACAGGCGTAAGCCACCGTGCTTGGTTTTCAAGCAGGTATTAAGCTTAGTGCCCATTAATTATTTTTCTTGATCCTCTCCCTCCTCTCACCCTTCACCCTCAATAGTTCCCAATGTCTGTTGTTCC
Source organism: Theropithecus gelada (assembly GCF_003255815.1). Lineage (NCBI taxonomy): Eukaryota > Metazoa > Chordata > Mammalia > Primates > Cercopithecidae > Theropithecus > Theropithecus gelada. The sequence goes on along the minus strand of NC_037689.1, from coordinate 71,451,288 downwards.
TCTCTGTGTGTCCATGTGTTCTCATTATTTGGTTCTGACTAATAAGTAAGGCTATGTGGTGTTTGGTTTTCTGTTCCTGTGTTAGTTTGCTAAGGATAATGGCATCCAGATCCATCCATGTTCCTGCAAAGGACATGATCTTGTTGTTTGTGTTCTTTTCTTTTTCTTTTTCTTTTCTTTCTTTTGAGATGGAGTTTTGCTCTTGTTGCCCAGCCTGGAGTGCAATGGTGCGATCTTGGCTCACTGCAACGTCCACCTCCTAGGTTCAAGTGATTGTCCTGCCTCAACCTCCCGAGTAGCTGGGATTACAGGCATGCACCACCACGCCGGGCTAATTTTGTATTTTTAGTAGAGACGGGGTTTCTCCATGTTGGTCAGGCTGGTGTCTAACTCCCGACTTCAGGTGATCTGCCTGCCTCCGCCTCCCAAAGTGCTGGAATTACAGGCGTGAGCCACAGCACCTGGCCAATCTTGTGGGGTTTTTTGTTTTGCTTTTTATTTTTTGTTTTTTGGGTTTTTTTTTCCCTATGGCTACATAGTATTCCACGGTGTATATGTACCACATTTTCTTTATCCATTCTATCATTGATGGGCATTTAGGTTTATTCCATGTATTTGCTATTGTGAACAGTGTATAATTAACATAGTCTTACCGTCAACAATCTTTTAAATACATCAGAAAATTAAAACTTTTATTCTTTGACAAAATTAAAACCTAAGTTTTATAAAATATCAAGTATTATTTGTTCAACATGATTTTCCCCAGAGTATAATCAAATTTTACTGAATAAGATTTACTTTTCAAATTTTATGTATGATTTCTTTCCTTACATTTTTATATATTAAATTTAAAATCTCATTTTGAATTATTCATCTAGATAGTGATTATTTTTTCCTTCATTTTACAGGTTTAGCTAAGATATTTTAATATAATATCTAATAAGCCTATTTTTTTTTCTGTATCATTCTTTTAAGAACATCCTGCCATTGTTCTATATTGGCCTATACTTGTCTTTGTGATACACCAGTTATTACTGTTTATTCAAACCTTTTTTCCCCTCACCTCCAGTGTTGCATGTATGTAAGTTACAGTTTGTGTTTTTTTAATTGAGAATCTAATAGCCTCATAGTCATAAATACCTTCATTGGCCCAAAATGATCTTAAGGACTGGGTGTGGAAGATGAAGTGGAAGTAACATAACATATTGGTTTTGTACAGAGAATACAAAAACACATTTTCACAGATTGTTTATTCACTTGAAAGACTCTTGGAGTAAAATGAAATGCTAAGTATGCTACCACATTCATTCAATTAGGGGAAATTTAGCATCAATTAAAACTGAACTAGGGTCGGGTGCAGTGGCTCACACCTGTAATCCCAGCACTTTGGGAGGCCAAGGCAGGTGGACAACTGAGGTCAGGAGTTTGAGATCAGTCCGGCAAGGTGACTCATGCCTGTAATTCCAGCACTTGGCTGAGGCAGTCCTATCACTTGAGGCCAGCATTTCAAGACCAGCCTGGCCAATGTGGCAAAACCCCGTCTCTACTAAAAAATACAAAAATTAGCTGGATGTGGTGGAACACACTTGTAATCCCAGCTACTTGAGAGGCTGAGGCATGAGAATCACTTGAACCTGGAAGGTGGAGGTTGCAGTGAGCCAAGATAGTGCCACTGCACTCCAGCCTGGGAGACAGAATAAGACCCTGTTAAAAAAAACAAAAACAAAAACAAAAACAAACAAAAAAAAAACTTACACTTGGATCAGCTTAAATATTTTTTGCTTGAAAGTAACAGAAGCCCCAGAATCAAATAGCTTAAACAATATGATCTGTATTGTCTGACATAACAAAAAATGCAGACATAAGTTTATTCTAAGTTTAGTTAATTCAATAGCTCATTGACACAAAAAACTGAAGTCCTTGCCAAGATTTTTTTCTGCCATTCCAAGCATTTCAATTTAGATATCTTCATGGGAGCAAGATAGTTGCAGCACTTTCAGGGATCAGATTCAGACATCAAAAAGCCCAGAAGAATAAAAACAAAGGTAGATGTTTCTTGCATGTATCTGTTCTCTTTTTATTTAACCATCAAGTAAAGTTTTTCCTAATGCTTTCCAAAAATCTTTCTCTCTGGTCTCATTCATCAGAAATAAGTCCCATGCCTGTAACAAAACTAATCACTGGTCAGAAAATTTACATCACTTATCTTGCCAACATTGGTTGACACTCGTTCTCTGGATTAGGAATAACATCCACTTATCTTAAATACAAAGCCGTAAAGAAAAATGTCCCACAGAAGTAAAAAATAGTGTCTTGTTAAGAAGGAGGAAGGGGAGGAGTGGATTTCTGTTGGATATACGGTCATTAGTATCTGTTATAATACATAAGAACTATTTTGTGTGTATTGAATAAGGTAGTATATGTCAAAACATTTGATATATAATAACAAACAAATTAAGACTCATAGTAGCTGAATTAAACTTCTGCTATTCACACCCAACCTGAAATGCTTGGAGTTACAGACAAAAACATTAGCAACAACTTTGGTATTTTGTATTACTGAGACATTGAATGTACTAAACCTAGAATCATCTTATGTCTGGATTTTTTCTTGTATCAGGCAATACAGATCATATTGTTTAACTGTTACGTATGAGTTCTAAATTTCTTTTCAAAGAATCAATATGTCAGTATGTTCAATTCTTTGCCTTCTACTTTTAAGCTTAACTTCCTCACAAAGCAACCTTTTTCACCGGCTCCACCCTTACTCATTCCAATTACCTACTCCACCTTGACTCATTCCGATTACCTGCTCTGTCAGAACCATTTTTCCCGCCAAACCACTCACCCTGTCACTATCTTTAAATTAGCCAATTGAAATTAGTTTAGCCTGTGCAGTCTAACCCTAGCCAGTAGGGGAAGGACACAGCAGCAGGGGCCATGTGCGTGAGGGATAAGAACCCCTTCCCCTCCCTTGTCCAAGAGTGCGCTCACCATTGCTCCATCTGTAAGGGTGCACCCTTCTATAGAAGTACCTTGCCTTGCTGAGAATTAAAAAGAAAATTTTATATTCTAGTGTAATTTCTTTTGTGGCACCAAAACTGTTTATATAACATAACTGTTTGAGTAAATAAATTTCATGAGGAAAACAGCTAAAGATTTATTTAGCATCACCATCCAAACTGATTATGGGAATAGCACCATAGCAGGTACAAAGAGGGTTTGTACAATGGGGAAAGTACACGACAACTGATCTAATCAAACTTCACTCTGATTTTTTATCTATTCCAAATCTTTCGGTGATATGATAGTGAGTAATATCCAACAGGCCAAGAGCAATATCAGTAAAGCTGAGACCAATCTGTTGCATCTGATTGTGTGTCTTAAGCAAGCCAGTATTCACGGCCACTGATATATACATATGTATATGTATATACATATACATATACATATACATGTGTGTGTATATATATCAGTGATGCATCCATCCAAAGCTTTTTCCTGACACTTAACTGCATTTTCTAGAGAAGTGATACATAAAATCAATGTATGCAATTGATCAGAAAAAAGTCTTTGATTGTTTTGTGCAATGGAACAAGAAAACCACTGAGCTCAGTTTCAATGATGTTCAAGTAATATGTGTGCTGCAGCAGTCCACATAGATTATAATGAGCAAAATTGTCCTTTCACAGTCAGGGCTGGGAGGAAAAATTTCCAAGGAGCTCTCTCCTGAATATATAATATATTATGTATTTTCTCCAGCTCCTTGGATTATACAAGCATCAGAGAAGTATGGAAAAAGGCAGATAGCCCACAGATTTTCTGAATTTTCAGTGTTGACTCATTTTAATAAGAATGAAAGTGCAAATGACAGGAATTTTGTAACTTCCCTAATCCCAAATTAATGCCATTCAGCTTGCACATTAACAAAACAGAATGCAGAGAACTGTCCATATGACACTTGCAAAGTTTCAAGTGTTTGGATTGGAAGGTTAGAAAGCTCCCCGCATTCCCCATACACACACACACAATATTGGCTAACTTCTGTACTCAGTGGATATGATTTCCTACATGGTAGCCAAAATTTCTGATTTGACTCCAAAAAAACAAAAGATGCCAAACATCTGCTCAGAAGGAAGTAGCAAATACTGGAACTCAATGTTCTTTATACTTGAGAGAGGTTTATAACAACAAATAGCTTTTACATGACTCGGAAAAAACTAAAGACTCTTCTAAAACTACTATTCATATACCTGCACTGAAGCACAGTCATCTCTAAGCCAAATAGGCAGGGAGAAATGACTTCTTCAAATTATTCAGGTAAAATTTCAATAAAATTTAGCTATTATGTTGTATTTTCCGGAAGGCAGCACACTGTTGTGTTTTTCCACATTTGAGAAAAGTGAAAATGGTATAGTAATTCTGGTTGAGTCCACCTTGTTAAAATGGGCATTATTGTCCATAACCTCTTTCCACTGTGATAGTGGAATTACTTTTTAAGTGTGGCATAACTGAATGATAATAAGTATTAGTGTGAATCACATAAATGTCTCAAGGATCCAGTATGCTAATCAAACTTAGAATCTATAACATAAACCTATAGTATAGTAAATATTCAATCTATTTTCTTTTGTTTCCTTTCTAAGGTCATTTTTAAATTGGGAAGGGTTTGCTTTATTATATTACTAATAGTTATTTAACCACTAAAAGTAAAAGAAAAATTTAGAGGCTTATAATCTAATGTTAAAGATTAGGGTTATGAAACAAAAGCCAAAAAATGCTTTGAAGGCCAAAATGTATATTTTTTCTCTTCATGTTTCCTGTTCACTTTCCAGTCATCTTTAGAATAAATAACTCTTTCGCAGACCTCAACCAACTTAGTCTTCCTCAGGATGTAAACTTCTTCCTTTTAACTAACCTAGAATATGTCAGGGGTTTTCTGAAATGGCTAGCATTAAAAATAAACTCACTTAGAGAAATTCAGAAACCCTAGGTTCCTCTGCTAGAGGATGAATATCTAATGAATCTGCCTTTCTGATATGGGGAACTGAAGGTGTGAACAATTTCTTCGTATTTATCCCTATTCTTTCCTCCATTTAATGCTTATCGCAAACTCTAGGAGACAAGAAGCTATTATCAGATCAATTATCTGGACTTGGAAAACTTTTGGAGACATATGTCCCTCTTCCACCACAATGTAAGAGGAGAAAGTTTACCACTGGCATTGAAGGCAGTAAAAATTGACCTCACCAACAGCACATAACCCAGGGAAGAACAAGTTTAAACCACTGAAGTGACCAATATCTTCATATATATATAAAATATGTATATATCATATATATGATATATGATATATATATAATTCCATGGTCTATATTTGTCTTTTTATTTATTTATTTTTATTTTCTTTTGAGATGAAGTTTCAGTCTTGTCACCCAGGCTGGAGTGCAATGGTGCGATCTCGGCTCACTGCAACCTCTGCCTCCTGGGTTCAAGCGATTCTCCTGCCACAGCCTCCTGAGAACTGGGATTACAGGCACCCACCACCATGCCCAGCGAGTTTTTGTATTTTTAGTAGAGAGAGGGTTTCACCCTGTTGGCCAGGCTGGTTTAGAACTCCTGACCTCGGGTGATCCACCCACCTCGGCCTCCCAAAGTGCTGGGATTACAGCCGTGAGTCACTGCGCCTGGCCTGTGTTTGTCTTTTGACAGACTTGCACAGAATATGCCACACTTAAAATTAATATTTTTGCGCAGCTTGCATCATTCACACAGATGCCCTGGTAAGAATAATTCAATGTGTTCACAGTGGGTGGATTTCTTTCTCTCTCTTTCCCTTCTCTTTCTGTCAAACATCTGTGGGTGATCCTTCTTAAAATATAGGTCTGACTAGTTCACAAACATAAGAAGAAACTGCTGTGCCATATTATATATGCTTAGCTGTAAGGCTTTTATTTATTTGCAAAAGGTCACATGGTAATTGATTGACTTATGATAAGTTGGGAGTAGGAAATCATAAAATTCACTCAACAAAATAATTTGTAGACACAATGTATGACAACAGGACCAATCCTTGGCCAAGCCATGGTAGCATCTGACTCAGCCCAGGGGTCTAAGACTGCTAGTCTCTTGCTGCTCTTCCCTAATGCGTCTTTCAAAAACAGGATCCTGTAACCATTAAGTACAGCTTTTAAGACTTTATTTACTATTCATTTTCCTTCAGACACTGAATAGCCCCCACTTCTTACTGCTATCTATCCAATTCCTTACCACCCAGAATCACTTTTTTGTCCACCTCAAGTCTCACCTCCTTCAGAAAGCCTTCCCTGATCAAGCCAGTTCACATTGTTCTCTTTGCTCTGAACTCACACAATACTGATCATTTAAATCTGACCTTTCATTTTAATATAACTTTATGCTTTGTGGTACTTGCTTATACTCATGAATTACTCAGTAGCTTTAATGTACATTTATTTTGTCTCTCTGCATATGGCATACATGCTTTAAGTACAGCTTTCATGCTTTGTGGTTAGCAGCACCTAGCCCAGGACTATTCCTGTGGTGTATACTTAGTAAATTTCAGTTATGAATGTGGAATGTATCTCATGTATCAGATGTAAGAATTGTTTAGTTTCCCTGATTTTTACAATCTAACATTTTAGCTGATAACAAGGGTCTTATTTTTTGGTAAATTTTCAACTTCCTCTCAGTAATAATATGGGTGCAGATTCCAGTTTCCAGTTGCCTGAGACTATTTACTATCCACTTATACACATGTGTTCCAGGATGATACCCCACAAGTTATTCTGGAAATATTGCAATACATACCTCTGTCTATTTACTCAGATTTCACCTAAAAGGGAGTATATGTGATAATATAACATGTGGTTGTTATAAACCACAAGAAAAAAAATTTGTTCACTGATTCTTTGTCGTCTCTTTATATTCTCCTGGAAATTTAAGAAAATACATATGAGGTCACACTTCACTGACTTACTCATAATTGGCATTTTTTTTTTGTTCTCAGGTTTAACTAGAATAATTAATGCCCTTCTCTCTTGCATATAGTTCTAAATGATAGAATTCTAGAGCTACAATGGAGACGATCTTATCCAAGCTTTCCTAGGAGTGTATAATACAAGATAGCAAATCATCTGTTGTACCTTTCTTCAGAAATGGGTCTCAGGCTCCATACTGCATCTATGTGGGCTAGACTACAATATGAAGAAGGATTTCAGATATTTGAATAAGTATGTTCCTTTGGAACAGGTATAATGTGGATATAACTTATGTTGAATTTAATTCTATAGCCAATTGTGATGGAATGAGTTTCCACAGTGTACAAATTTGGAAATCGACTATAAAGGTAAAATACAAATTTCTTTTATCGTTATTATTATTTTACTTTAACTTCCAGGATACATGTGCAGAATGTGCAGATTTGTTACATAGGGATACACGTGCCATGGTGATTTGCTTCACCTATCAATTGATCATCTAGGTTTTAAGCCCCACATGCCTCAGGTTTTGTCCTAATGCTCTCCCTCCCCTTGCTCCCCACCCACCCACCTTGATAGGCCCCAGTGTGTGTGTTGTTCCCCTCCCTGTGTCCGTGTGTTCTTATTGTTCAACTCCCACTTATGAGTGAGAACTCTGAGACACAATTCCTTAATTGAGTTTGTAGCTGATTAATTTAGAGAAAATTTACAGCACATAGTGGAAGGGATTGTGGGGATTACTTATAAAATACTTGATAAATAGAGCTGTTTTTCCTTTTTATTATTGCTGTATTCCACAGTGTTTTTGTATTCTCAGTTCTGTTTTAAGATCTCAGGGTGGGGAAGAGGGACAACTTTATATGTCAAGACTCTTTATACTCCTTACTTTACATAGTCTTCTAAAGTATTCTAAACTTTGGTTTGAATTCTGTAGACTAACTTATTACTCAAACATAGATCATACTATTATCTTACTACAAATATCCACAGAGAAAAAGAGATATTCATTTTACCTATTTTACTTTTGTTTGTTAATTAGGGAAAAAAACACTAATTTAAACCAAGAGATATTATGGAGACATTAATTAAGAGAGGAAAAGATGGAGGGCGACAAGTGTTGGGAAACAACCTATTGAGTACTATGCTCACTACTTGAGTAGTGGATTCAGCTGTACTTCAAACCTTAGCATCACACAATATGCCTTTGTAACACACCTGCACATGTATACTTTGTTTCTATAATAAAAGTTGAAAAAATAAAATAAAACTCATTTAAAAAGAAAAAGCTTCTTCATACAAGTCAATATTTATATCCAATATATAAAATAATTTTAGAAAATAATTAACTTAATGAAATAATTAACTTAAGGAAAATCCATACAAGGATCAGAAAGTATGGATAATTCCATTCTCACTCTGGGCACAATATAGTCACTATCTTGCTGGCAAGCTGATTCAATCAAAGATATGTCTACAACTCCATGAAGTTCTAAAATTCTAAGATGTAGCTTGAATGAAGAGGAAAATAGAAGTGAATAGTAGCCGGGCGCGGTGGCTCAAGCCTGTAATCCCAGCACTTTGGGAGGCCGAGGTGGGCGGATCACGAGGTCAGGAGATCGAGACCATCCTGGCTAACATGGTGAAACCCCGTCTCTACTAAAAATACAAAAAACTAGCCGGGCGTGGTGGCGGGCGCCTGTAGTCCCAGCTACTCGGAGGCTGAGGCAGGAGAATGGCCTGAACCTGGGAGGCGGAGCTTGCAGTGAGCCGAGATCGCGCCGCTGCACTCCAGCCTGGGTGACACAGCGCGAGACTCCGTCTCAAAAAAAAAAAAAAAAGAAGTGAATAGTAAACCTATCTATGATTTTTTTTAATCCCCACATCTTTGGGACAAATAAACGCTATTAATATTTGAGGCAAATACTGAATATATAATATAAAGAGAAATGACAGATTCATCACTATTAAAACCATCAGAAATAATTTACTTTTTTTTTTTTTCTTTTGAAATGGAGTTTGCTCTTGTTGCCCAGGCTGGAGTGCAATGGTGCGATCTCCGCTCACCGCAACCTCCACCTCCCAGGTTCAAGTGATTCTCCTGCCTCAGCCTCCCGAGTAGCTGGGACTACAGGCGTGTGCCACCATGCCAGGCTAATTTTGTATTTTTAGTAGAGGCAGGGTTTCTCCATGTTGGTCAGGCTGGTCTCGAACTCCCCACCTCAGGTGATTGGCCCACCTCAGCCTCCCAAAGTGCTGGGATTACAGAGGTGAGCCACCTCGCCTAGCATTGAATTTACTATTTTTTAAATAAATAAAGTAGTTCAAAGGTCTTATAATCCAGATCCTGGGAGACTGAGAATAAGTTTCTGGTTAAAAATGCAGAAATGGCTGGGAGTGGTGGCTCACACCTGTAATCCCAGCACTTTGGGAGGCCGAGATGGGTGGATCAGGAAGTCGGGAGAGTGAGATCATCCTGGCTAATACAGTGAAACCCCGTCTCTACTAAAAATACAAAAAATTAGCCGAGCGTTGTGGCATGTGCCTGTAGTCTCAGCTATTCGGTAATCTGAGGCAGGAGAATTGCTTGAACCTGGGAGGCGGAGGCTGCAGTGAGCCAAGATTGCGCTACTGCACTCCAGCCTGGGCCCTGGGCAACAGAGCAAGACTCCATCTCCAGAAAAAAAAAAAAAAAAAAGAAATGCAGAAATAAATACTTAAAGATAAAAGTCAATGGAAGTCTACAAAAACTATTAAAAACAAATAATGCAAAGTCACATGCTTAGCTCTTAGTAAGTATCATAGAAATGTGTCCAGAAAGTAACTCCTTTTTGGAAATGGCATTCAAAAATTTTTAAAAATATTAATAAATTACTGGTGCTACAACCGAATTGAGCATTAAAGAAATGTCAAAGACCTGAAGTTTATGGTATGCATATGGCAGTGACTTAAAATGAAGTTTAAATCAGTTAAACTTGGCTTTAGTACTGCTGTAATATATTATAGAGCTATACCACATACACGTGCATGCATGTACAAAATTATGCAAAAGTAGAAAATGAAAGTAACTAATGGCAGCCAATTTACAAATAATTAGTTAGATTGATATCATCTACAGATGATCAAGTAATTACTGCCAAATCGCAATTCTACCTGTAAATCAATTAAATATAATTGTAAAGAAGTAGAACTTGGCAACATCCACAGACATGCAAAGGTAAACTCAACAGACACAAGGAAATAATCCTTAGAGTGAAAGTAAAACTTAAAATGACAAAAACTGAGCAAACTTTTGTGACTGGAAAATACATTATGAATAATAATAAGTACTTGTTTTATCTGTCAAATTTTCAAAGAACTTTTAAAAGTCTCCTATCATTGGAATCTCATAAAAACCCTAAGAGATAGGTAGGGCTGAAATCACTGTTGAATATACTTTATATATACGCACTCAGACTAATTTTTAATTAACACACATAATAACATGCAAAATGTAAGTTTAAAAAAATTTGAAAACAAATTATTAAAGGTTAGAAAAATAACATTTTACAAAATCATATTATAAGGAGAACTGTAAAATGGTGGCAAAGTATAGTAGTACCATGTAGGTAGAATAAGGTAAACTGGGATTTAAATTCTGCTTCTGCTATTTACTTCCTGTGTGATCTTGGAGAAGTTACTTAACCTCTTGAACCTCAGCTATCTCATTTGCAAAACAGAGGAAATAACCATTATACTTAGCCTATTGCCTGGGACCTAGTAGGGGCCCAATAAAGGACATTGTTGTTGTTATTATTATTATTATTATTAATTATCATCTACCTGGCAAAGTCCTTCATCATTAAAACCCACCTCTGTGAGCCTTGTTCTTACTCATCCTTCAAGCAATCTTGTGAGCTCTTTCCGTTCCCTCCCATAAAACTCTTATTCCTTTATTATCAGACTTATAATTGCTCTATATTCATCAGTTGTCATGTCTGTTTTCATCATTAAGATTATGATCTCTTGAGAAGAGGTACTATGTTATTCTTCATTTATATCTCTAGCATGTAATACAGTGCTTAGCACATAGTAGATAATAAACATTTGTTGAAGGAAAGCAAAATAATTATTCTCAACAACTTCAAGGATGTATTTAAATACCTTTGCGCCTTGGAATTGTATTTTGGGCTGTGCAGCGTTAAATTACAAAAATATAAGAGCATATAACAGGAAACAGTAATAGGAAACATAAATATTGAATGTGTTACCAGTATACCTAAACCTTCAGTGATTTTAAGTATCTAGCACTTGGCCCTACACATAATTTATGCTAACCATATTTATAGTAATAATGAAAAAGACAATTAAGAAACCCTGAAAAAAACTCCCAAAGAGGGTAGAAAACCTGAGTCATACCAAAGATTCAAGACATGTTAACAGAGAAACAAAAGGAAGGCAAGAGGGAGTGAGCAACTGAGAGAGACAGAGAGACAGGGAGAGGGGCAGAGAAAAGTTAACAAGCATTTAACAGTTTGATGGAAGGGGAAATAAACTTTCCATCTAAATCTGTTTGGTCCTTCCTTTTCCTTCATCAAAGGAATTTTAAGAGAGAGTAAAAGCACTTCATGAATGTGAAGAATCATCATAATTACTATTATAAGTGCTATTTCATTGAAGAACAAGGTTTTGATTTGATGAAATAAAAAGTAACTCTCATTTCTTATACATTAAATTCAGCAAAAATGCCATTTTAGAATAGTTAAAAGTTAAGAGATGACACAGTTCAATTGTGAAAGAAAATTATTTGAATACTTATAGAAAACTTTTAAACACAAATATCTGACAAAAAGACATCAACCTCTGAATATTTTATGTCCTCCTGGTTGAAATTCTTACAATAATGTTTCTGCCGACCTAATATTATTATTTCATGCAAATCTTTAGCCTTTAGTTTTCATATCTTTATAGGAAGCATTCAGTGCCAAATGATCAAGAGAATCTTGCTGATGACATCTCTGATAGGCCAGATTTTTAACTCCACTTCAGCTTAGCATTTGTTTCTATATACTGTACTGTGTACTCCAGGCTGCGCAAAGAGAAGAAAACTAAGAATCCTACTAAACAGAAACTGCATTTTAATAAATGTACAAAAGTTAAGATGATCATTTAAAATATTTTTCAATACACAGTAAAAATCAAGTTAAGTACCTTTTGGTTATGGGACATTAGTCCTTTTTCATAAAATGCAGAACTTCTATTGATCACTTCTGTGTATAATTCTGTAGATGTCCAAAACAGTATAACCGTGAGAGTGGGCCCAGATCCTTAAACTGACTTTTCCTTTTCCTTATATCTTTACTGAAAAGTTACTTAATTCAAAAACCTCTTGCATAATACCTTTTAACTCTTTCTCAGACTTATCTTGGTTGCCTCAGTAAAATACTACAGCATGCTAGTCATTGTACCCACAAATATTAAAGATTATTTTAAAATAAAATCAATAAAATAAAAAGGAGGTAGCCTGGCTTTAGGAAGGAAAATTTTTGAAACTCCTGTTTCATAAAATACTTTCACATCCCCTTAGAGTTCCATTGAGCTTGGATCCTTCGTTTGCTTTGATATGTAAATAGAGATATTACTTTCTCCCAAGGGACCCTGGAGATCTGCCAAAACACATAAGGGTAGATGTCCTTCAGGATAGAAGCTGAGCTGCCTATAACAGCAGTCAAAGCCAAGTTTGTGTTTGGGCTTCACAATAAAATATCTTTTTAAATAGTTTTTACTTCCAATGTAAATGTTTATGTATTTACTTAGCTAGTCATCTTGGTTAGCCAACAGTTAGAAAACAACAGTTTTGCTGTTCCTTTTTAGTGTCATGTTTTACTTAACTTACAGCCTGCATTTGAAAATACTGTTTATGCTTCCTATGACATATTCCACAAAAATTGCCATTCCTTAAATATTCATTTTAGCTGGAAGCAAGGACATATTTCAATGAAGAAAACAATTGTTACAATGGTAAATTTGCTAATCCATAGGAATAAAGGATAATTTTTACCTCAGAGGTCATATATATCACAATTGAAAGGAAAAGGGAAACTGAAAATTTAGGTGGAAACTTTGTCCTTTGATCAGGTTTGTTTTTTTATCTTCTGACTTCCTTTGCAATTCTTCTTGCCTGTGTAATATAAAACCCATAAGGTAAAAGTAAATAATTCCAATTGTTTTATTTTATTTATTTTATTTTATTTTATTTTATTTTATTTTTCAGACAGAGTCTCACTCTGTCACCCAGGCTGGAGTGCAATGGCATAATCTTAGTTCTCTGCAACTTGCATCGCTCAGGCTCAAGTGATCCCCTCACCTCAGCCTCCCGAGTAGCTGGGACTACAAGCCCGCACAACCACATCCAGCTAATTTTTGTATTTTTAGTAGAGACAGGGTTTTGCCATGTTGGCCAGGCTGGTCTCGAACTCCTTACCTCAGGTGATCCACTAGTCTTGGCCTCCCAAAGTGCTGGGATTATAGGCATGAGCCACCATGCCTAGCCAACTATTTTATTAATATAATGGATATCTCCTTTGAATTGATAGCTTTTGCCCCACTCTTGACTTTGGAGCATTTAGTGATTCTTATTTTATGTTGTAAACTATAGTGTTATTACTAACCTTTCATATGAAAGTTGCTGAGTAATGTTTAAAAACTCTTGCCAATTCTACAATTAAGTCATAGTTATCTACTTTAACAGCCTAAAATTTGATTCTTATTGATTATAGGGGGAACCCACCCCCAATAGTTCAATGTAGGTTCTATTTTCCATAAGTGTTGGCTGGCTGAGAAATAAAGAGAAAGAATACAAAGAGAGGAATTTTACAGATGGACCTCCAGGGATGACATCATATATAGGTAGGACCATGATGCCCACCTGAGTCTCAGACCAGCAAGCTTTTCTTAAGGGTTTCAAAAAAGAGGAGGGGGTGTAAAACAGGGTGTAGGTACAAGGATCACATGCTTTAAAGGGCAAAAAGCAGAACAAAGATCACATGCTTCTGAAGGAACAGGACAAAAGGCAAAACAGAACTACTGATAAGGGTCTATGTTCAGCTGTGCATGTATTGTCTTGATAAACAGCTTAAACAACAGGAAACGGGGTTTGAGAGCAGAGAACCGGTCTGACCACAGATTTACCAGGGCAGAGTTTTTCCCCACCCTAATAAGCCTGAGGATACTGCAGGAGACAAGGGTGTACTTCAGTCCTTATCTCAACCACATAAGACAAACACTCCCAGAGCAACTGTTTACAGACCTCCCCACAGGAATGCATTCCTTTCCCAAGGTATTAATATTAATATTCCTTGCTAGGAAAATAATTTAGTGATGTCTCTGCTACTTGCATGTCTGTTTATAGGCTCTCTGTAAGAAGAAAAATATGGCTGTTTTTGCCCAATCCCACAGGCAGTCAGACCTTATGGTTGTCTTCCCTTGCTCCCTAAAAATCGCTGTTGTTCTGTTCTTTTTCTGATTTCATATTGTTCAAACACACATGTTTTAGAATCAATTTGTACAGTTAACACAATTATCACAGTGGTCCTGAGGTGGCATACATACTCAGCTTACGACGATAATAGGATTACAAGATTAAAGACAGGCATAAGAAATTATAAAAATATTATTTGGGAACTGATAAATGTCCATATTAAAATGAAATCTTCACAATTTATATTCCTCTGCCACAGCTCTAGCTAGTCCCTCCATTCAGGATCCCTGACTTCCCACAACAATAGATTAACTTATAAAGAAGTTTATTGTAAGTGGCACCAAAGATCACGCAATAATAAGACTCTTAAAACATAATTCATTTTAGATGAATAGAAATTCAACAAACTTTTAGGAAGAATAATAATGATTTTATTTGGCAATACAATAGTAGTACTGGAGGCATAGTTTGATGAAATGAAAAATAAAGTTATCTATTAATGTATTCTTCCTCCCTTCTAGTTCTTTCCCTGTTTCCTTTTTTCTTTTTTCATTCTTTCTTTCTCTCCTTCCCTTCCTTTTTCCTTTCCTTCTTCCTTCCTTCTTTTTCACTTCCTTTAACCTCCTCCACCCTCTTTTTAATCTACACTTCTCTTAATTCTGTATGTCTATGTTTTTCCTTCCTTTATAGTCTCCCTTTCTTTCTCTCTCAATTTTGCAATTTTTAGTCTTTCTTTCTCTTCCTGTTACTTAATTTGCAAAATCATTTTTTGATTTACAAAATTTCATTGCTCAAACTGTAACATATGTCCAGACTTTTCCAGACTCTAAATATATAAATTCATGAAACCATGAAGATAAAAATAGGAACAGCATCTGTCTTCTCAATCTGAAAATTGAGATTTTAAGATTGAGAATGATTCTCTTTGACATATAGGGAAAGCTTCTGTATTGAAGAAAGTGATTGATTTTAGAGATGAACATGACAACTGCACAACTACAGTTTAATCAATCCTGGCCAAAGTAAATTTTGCTTCCAACATATTGAAGAAACAAATATCTCTGGTCAGGCACAGTCATATTATTAAATTCTAAAATAAATGATGCAAAGATTATTTTATCTCAATTTTTAAAACAAAACCTGTGTGTGTGCGTGTGTGTGTGTGTGTGTGTGTGTATAAACTGAAAACTATATAAAACATACTAAGTTTTCTAAGTTTCCCTCTCAAATAATTTATATATAATACATTGGTAATTCAAAATTATAGTTTAAAAACTATGTTTTTAAAAATATTAATTTTGGAGGGGAAACTAGCAATTTAATCTATTCTCTTGCAAATATGTAGCCAGATGAATCTAGCTCTGGAAATTTATAAGCAAAGAAAAACTAACAGAAAAATACAGAGGCCTGAAGAATCACAGAGGGAAACTAATTTGGTTAGTAATATTATTTTTACTTCCTTTTTTGTCCTTCAATTACAGAGGTCAAGATTCAGTTTCACTAAAACATTACTTTGTATATTATTTTCTTTTATTTTTTATTGTCATAGGTTTTTGGGGAACAGGTGGGGTTTGGTTACCTGAGTGGGTTCTTTAGTGGTTCTTTTGCTTCCAACATATTGAAGAAACAAATATCTCTGGTCAGGCACAGTCATATTATTAAATTCTAAAATAAATGATGCAAAGATTATTTTATCTCAATTTTTAAAACAAAACCTGTGTGTGTGTGTGTAAACTGAAAACTATATAGTTTTATATATTTTATATATCATATATATTATATATATATTTTTATATATTATATAGTTTTATATATTTTATATATCACCTGAACAGTATACACTGTACCCAATTTGTAGTCTTTTATTCCTTACGACCACTCCTGCTGTTGCTCTCAAGTCCCCAGAGTCTATTGTATCATTCTAATGCCTTTCCATCCTCATAGCTTAGTTCCCAGTTATGAGTGAGAACACACCATGATTGGTTTTCCATTCCTGAGTTTCGTCACTTAGAATGGGTCTCGTATCCCATCCAGGTTGCCGTGAAAGCCATTATTTTTTTACTTTTTATGGCTAAATAATATTCTATTTTGTGTGTGTGTGTGTGTGTGTGTGTATGCCACAATTTCTTTATGCACTTATTGATTGATGGGCATTTGGTTCCATATTTTTGCAATTGGGAATTGTGCTGCTGTAAACATGCGTGTGCAAGTATCTTTTTTTGTATAATTACTTCTTTTCCTCTGGGTAGATACCCAGTAATGGAATTGCTGGATCAAATGGTAATTCTACTTTTAGTTCTTTAAGGAATCTCCACGCTGTTTTCCATAGCGGTTGTATTAGTTTACATTCCCACCAGCAGTCAAAAAGTGTTCCCTTTTCACTGCTTCTCTGTCAACATTTATTATTTTTTTGATTTTCTGATGCTAGCCATTCTTGCAGAGTAAGATGGTATCACATTGTGGTTTTGATTTGCATTTCCCTGATCATTAGTGATATTGAGCATTTTTTCATATGTTTGTTTGCCATTTGTATAGCTTCTTTTGAGACTTGACTATTCATGCCCTTACCCCATTTTTTTGGTGGGATTGTTTATGGTTTTCTTGCTAATTTGTTTGAGTTCTTTGTAGATTCTGGATATTACTGTTTGTCAGATACATAGATTGTGATGATTTTCTCCCAGTCAGTGGTTGTCTGTTTACTCTGTTGACTGTTTCTTTTGCTGTGAAGAAATTTTTAGTTTAGTTAAGTTCCACCTATTTATCTTTTTTTTTTTTGCATTTGCTTTTGGGATTTTGGTCATGAAATCTTTGCCTAAACCAATGTCTAGAAGGGTATTTCGGTTGTTATCTTCTAAAATTTTTATGGTTTCAGGTCTTCGATTTAAGTCCTTGATGTGTCTTGAGTTGACTTTTGAATAAGGTGAGAGATGAGAAACCAGTTTCATTCTTCTGCATGTGGCTTGCCAATTATCCCAGCACAATGTTTTGAATACGGTGCCCTTTCTCCACTTTATGTTTTTTGTTTGCTGTGTCGAAGACCAGTTGCCTGTAAGTATTTGGCTTTATTTCTGGGTTCTCTGTTCCATTAGTCTATGTGCCTATTTTTATACCAGTACCATGCTGTTTTGGTGACTATGGCCTTATAGTATAGTTTGACATCAGGTAATGTGATGTCTCCAGATTTGTTCTTTTTGCTTAGTCTTGCTTTGGCTATGGGGGCTCTCTTTTGGTTCCACATGAATTTTAGAATTGTGTTTTCTAGTTCTGTCAGGAATGATGATGGTATTTTGATAGGAATTGTATTGAATTTGTAGATTTCTTTTGACAGTATTGTCGTTTGCACAGTATTCATACTACCTATCCTTGAGCAGGAGATGTGTTTCCATTTGTTTGTATCGTCTCTGATGTTCTTCAGCAGCATTTTGTAATTTTTCTTGTAGAAGTATTTCACCTCCTTGGTTAGGTACACTCCTAAGTATTTTATTTCATTTTTTTGCAGCTATTGTAAAAGTGGCTGAATTCTTGATTTGATTCTCAGGTTGGTTGCTATTAGTGTATAGCAGAACTAATGATGTGTATACATAAATTTTGTATCCTGAAACTTTGTTGAATTCATTTATCAGTTCTAGGAGCTTTTTAGATGAGTCTTTAGGGTTTTCTAGGAACACAATCAGATCATCAGTAAACAGCAAGTGTTTAATAATTTGGATGTCTTGGCCGGGCGCGGTGGCTCACGCCTGTAATCCCAGCACTTTGGGAGGCCGAGGCGGGTGGATCACAAGGTCAGGAGATCGAGACCATGGTGAAACCCCGTCTCTACTAAAAATAGAAAAAATTAGCCGGGCGCAGCGGCGGGCGCCTGTAGTCCCAGCTACTCGGGAGGCTGAGGCAGGAGAATGGCGTGAACCCGGGAGGCGGAGCTTGCAGTGAGCCGAGATTGCGCCACTGCACTCCAGCCTGGGCAACAGAGCAAGACTCCGTCTCAAAAAAAAAAAAAAAAAAAAAAAAAAAAAAAAAAAAAAAATAATTTGGATGTCTTTTATTTCTTTATCTTATCTGATTGTTTCAGATAGGACTTTCAGTTTTATGTTGAATAGAAGTGGTGAGAGTCGTCATCCCTGTCTTATTCAAGTTCTCAGAGGGAAAGTTGTCTACTTTTCCCCGTTCAGTATTACTCTGGCTGTGGGTTTGTCATAGATGGCATTTATTACATTAAAGTAATACCTTCTATGAAGGTACTAAAGTAGTATCTTCTATGACAATTTTGCTGAGGGTTTTAATCATAAAGGGGTGCTGGATTTGTCAAATGCATTTTGTGCATCTATTGAGATGATCATGTGATTATTGTTTTTAATTCTGTTTATATGGTGTATCACATTTTTTGACTTGTGTATGTTAAAGCACACCTGCATTCCTGGTATGAGACTCATTTGATCATGGTGGGTTATCTTTTTGATATGCTGTTGGATTCTGTTAGCTAATATTTTGTTAAGGATTTTTGCATCTATATTCATCAGGAATATTGGTCTGTAGTTTTTTGAGTTGTTGTTGTTGTTGTTGTTGTTATATCCTTTCCTGGTTTTGGTATTAGTGTGATGCTGGTTTCATAAAATGATTACACTTGTGGAACAGTGTAAATAGATTTGTACCAATTATTTTTTGAATATCTGATAGAATTCAGCTGTGAATCTGTCTGGCCCTGGAATTTTTGTTGTTGTTGTTGGCAACTTTTTGTTACCATTTAAATCTTACTGCTTGTTATTGGTCTGTTCCAGTTATCTATTTTTTCCTGGTTTAAGCTAGGAGAGTTGTACATTTCCAGGAATTTATTAATCTTCTCTAGGTTTTCTAGTTTATGTGCCTTAAGGTGCTGATAGTAGCTTTGAATGATCTTTTGTATTTTTGTTGTGTTGGTTGCAGTATCTCCTGTTTCATTTCTAATTGAACTTACATGGATCTTCTCTCTTCTTGGTATTGTTGCTCATGGTCTATCAATTTTATTTATCTTTTCAAAGAACCAGCTTTTTGTTTCATTTATCTTTTGTGTTGTTGTTGTTTGTTTGTTTTGGTTTTATTTAGTTCTGCTCTAATTTTTATTATTTCTTTTCTGCTGAATTTGGGTTTGTTCTTGTTACTCAAGTTCTTTGAGGTGTGACCTTAGATTGTCTATTTGTGCTCTTTCAGACCTTTTGATGTAGGCATTTAAGTCTGTGAACTTGCCCCTTGGCCCTGCCTTTGCTTCTTCATCTCAGAGGTTTTGATAAGTTGTGTCACTATTATAATTCAGTTCAAATAATTTTTAAATTTGCATCTTGATTTCATTGTTGACCCCATGATCATTCAGCAGCAGATTATTTAATTTCCATGTATTCACATGGTTTTGAAGGCTCCTTTTGGGACTGATTTCCAATTTTATTTCACTGTGGTAAGACAGAGTACTTGATATAATTTGCATTTTCTTAAATTTATTGAGATTTGGTTTTGGCCTATCATATGATCCATCTTGGAGAATGCTCCATGCACTGATGAATAAAATGTATATTCTGTGTTTGTTGGGTAGAATATTCTGTAAATATCTGTTAAGTCCATTTGTTCTAGGGTAAAATTTAAATCCATTGTTTCTTTGTTGACTTCTGTCTTAATGACCTGTCTAGTGCTGTCGGTGGAGTATTGAAATCCCCCACTATAATTGTGTTGCTGTCTATCTCATGTCTTAGGTCTAGTAGTAATTGTTTTATAAATTTGGGAGCTCCAGTGTTAGGTGCATATATATTTAGGATTGTGATACTTTCCTGTTGGACAAGGGCTTTTATCATTATATAATGTCCCTTTTTGTCTTATTTAACTGCTGTTGCTTTAAAGTTTGTTTTGTCTGATATAAGAATAGCTACTCTTGCTCACTTTTGGTGTTTATCTGCATGGAATGTCTTTTTTTGCCCTTTTATCTTCAGTGTATGTGTGTTCTTATGTGTTAGGTGAGTCTCTTGAAGGCAGCAGACACTTGGTTGGTGAATCCTTATCCATGCTGCCATTATGTATCTTTTAAGTGGAGCATTAGGCAGTTTACATTCAACATTAGTATTGAGATGTGAGGTACTATTCTATTCATCATGCTATTTGTTGCCTGAATACCTTGGTTTTTAATATTATTTATTGTGTTGTTTTATAGGTCATGTGAGATTTATGCTTTAAAGAGGTTCTTTTTTGACTTTTTATTAAATGTATTTTGAGGATTTGTTTCAAGACTTAGAGCTCCTTTTAGCAGTTCTTATAGTGCTGGCTTGGAAGTGGCATACTCTCTCAGCATTTGTTTGTCTGGAAATGACTGTATCTTTCCTTCATTTATGAAGCTTACTTTCCCTGGATACAAAATTCTTGGCTGATAAATGTTTTGTTTAAATAGGCTGAGAATAGAGCCCTAATTCCTTCTTGCTTGTAGGGTTTCTGCTGAGAAATCTGCTATTAATCTGCTTATCTCATGCTTTTGCCTCACAGCTCTTAATATTATTTCCTTTGTCTTGACTTTAGATAATCTGATGACTATGTGCCTAGGTGATTTGTGTGTGTGTGTGTGTGTGTGTGATGAATTTTCCAGGTGTTCTTCGAGCTTCTTGTATTTGGATGTCTGTGTCTCCATTAAGGCTGGGAAAATATTCTTCAATTATTTTCCAAAATATGTTTTCCAAACTTGTTGATTTCTCTTCTTCCTCAGGAATGCCAATTATTCTTAGGTTTGGTCATTTAACATAATCTCAAACTTCTTGGTGGCTTTGTTCAGTTTTTAAAATTTTTTGTCTTTGTTGGATTGAGTTATTTCAAGAACCTCATCTTCAAGCACTGAAGTAATTTCTTCTTCTTGTTCAATTCTATTGCGGAGATATTTTACTGAAAATTTCTTCCCTCGTTTCTTGTGTCATTTTAAAAAAATTTCATTAAATTGGATTTACTTTTCTCTTATGCCTCCTTTATTAACTTAATAATTGACCTTCTGAATTCCTTTTCTGGCATATCAGTAATTTCTTCTTGGTTTAGATCCATTGCTGGTGGGCTAGTATGATTTTTTGAAGGTGTTATAGAATGTTGTTTTGTCATATTACCGGAATTTTTTTTTTTTTTTTGGGTTCTTTATGTTTTGGGTAGGCTATGTCAGAGGGAAGATTTGGGGCTCAATGGCTGCTGTTGATAATATTTTGTCCCACAGGGTGCTCCTTTGATGTAGCACTCTCCCCTTTTCCCCAGGGATGTGGCTTTCTGAGGCCCAAACTTCAGTGATTGTTATTTCTCTTTTGGATATAGCCACCCAGTGGGGCTATTGGGTTTTGGGCTAGTACTGGGATGGCAGGGGTGGGGGAGTGTCTGCATGGGGTCCTGTGATGTAAACCATCTTCTAGTCTCTCAGCCATGGATAGCAATACCTTCTTCCATGGAGATGGCAAGACAGTGAAATGGACTCTGTGAGGTTCCTTAGTTTTGTTATTGTTGTTTATTGAACTAGTTTTTTGCTGGTTGACCTCCTGCTAGGAGGTGGTGCTTTCAAGAAAGCATCAGCTGTGGGTAGTACAGGGAGGATCAGGGAGTGGGCAGGGCCCTAGAACTCCCAAGAGAATATGACTTCTTTCTTTTTTTTTTTTTTTTTTTTTTTTTTTTAGATGAAGTCTTGCTTTGTCACACAGGTTGGAGTGCAGTGGTGCAATCTTGGCTCACTGTCAGCTGCACCTCCTGGGTTCATGCCATTCTCCTGCCTCAGCCTCCCAAGTAGCTGGGACTACAGGTGCCTGTCACCATGCCCAGCTAATTTTTTGTATTTTTAGTAGAGATGGGGTTTCACCATGTTAGCCAGGATGATCTTGACCTCCTGACCTCTTAATCCACCTGCCTCAGCCTCCTAAAGTGCTGGGATTACAGGCGTGAACCTGAGAATATGACATTTGTCTTCAGCTACCAGGATGAAGACCATCACGTGGGGGCAGGATTAGGCATGTCTGAGCTCAGATTCTCCTTGGGCGGGTCTTGCTGCAGCTACTGTGGGGGATGGTGGTGTGGTTCCCAGGTTAATGGAGTTATGTTCCCAGGAGGATTATGGCTGCTTCTGCTGTGTCATGCAGGTCACCAGGGAAGTGATGAAAATCTGGCAGTTACAAGCCTCAGCCATGCAATCCAAAAGGCCCATCTGACTCCCACCATGCCCCTCACCACCAACAGCACTGAGTCTATTTCAAGGCAGTGGGCAAGCAGGGCTGATAACTTGCCCCAGGCTATCAGCCTCCTGACTGAGAAAGCAAGCAGGGATTTCAGGTTTCATGTCTCCCTGCCTGCCTGCATCTGTACTCCGAATTCAACCCCTCCCATGAATTTCTGTCCAAGAAACTTTGTGTTTGGTTGGAATTGTTACAATGTTCATGTGGATGTTTCTTTCCCTTGTGGTGTTTTCCCAGTTCCTCTGGCAGCTGTCCCTAAGGATACCTGTGAGACAAAGACAGAAATGGCTTTCCTGGTGACCCAGGGAGACCACAGGGCTCTTGCCACTGCTTCCTCTACTCCTGTATTTTACCGAGCTCTCTAAATTGTCTTAGTTGTAGGAAAGATCAAATCCTTCTCCCATAATTTGGACCTTTAGGTTCCCCAGTGAGGGTATGTGTTTGGGGGCAGATGATCCCCATTTCCCACTTTCACACTTTGGGAACTCACAGTATTTGAGCTGTCTCCTCAGTCCTGCAGAAGCAATATGCTTCCTTCAAAGGGTCTGTGGATTCTCTCAGCTTTCCAGGTATGTTCCTGCAGTAGTTCTTGGAGCAAAAGTTCACCAAGTGAGTCTCCACACACTACTCTTTTTGTCCAAGTGGGAGTTGCAATTTATTCCTGCCTACTATGTGACATTTTCCCCAGACATTTTAAATTTAATAATTATATGCCTACTTTTATGCTTCCCTTCAGTTGAATGGTTTTCTACATATAGTTTCTGTTAGAATAATTGTACTTAAAATAACTAGTAAATTTAAATAAAAGCTATTACGTAAATAAAAAATCACTTTTGAAGAGTGATTGGAAGAAGGGCTGCTAATTTATTTTCTAGGAAGAAAGGGTGTAGAGTACATAAAAAGTAGAAAGCAGGAAAGAAAAAATTGGTAAATTGCAAGTTGTTAAAGACCATACAGGCACTAGGAAATTAGAACGGCTCTCCTTGGGTGCAGTTGGCATAAAGAAGCATCTGGAAATTTGGGCTAAGTTGCTGTTTTTACAGGCACAACATTCTGAATGGATTATTTTCTTTTATTGTTTTTAAAATAAATTCATATTTTTGGGAGCTTGTCAAATGCCATATTACTTTGAAAAAAATCAAAAATCTATCAGTGCTAAGAGATATTTATTTTATCTCCATTAATCTATGTTAGAGTAATACATGTTTAAGAAAACAATAATAAAATGATCATATCTTGCAAACAATTACTTATTTTAACGAACTAAGTTTCTAAGTAGAAATGTTGTAAACATTTTTGATACCAGCAAAATAAATAAGTGAAGTATACAAAAGAAAATTCAAGAAAATGAATGGGGAAAATATTCTTACCTGTCGGGCACTATTGTTATATTTTAAGTATAAAAAATTCTGTAACCTCGTCCCAGTCCCTGAACTCTGTGATAATTCACTGTGGTAAAACAAAACAAAACAAAAACAAATAGCAGTAAAACAAGGAAAGCACTTATATGACAGAAGCAGCTAATGCAGTATTAAAAATGAACAATCATAAAGACCTGAAAATGGAAAACTTTTTACATATGTGATTGAGTCACCTAACGTGAGGATGTGTTTGAGGCAATTCCTCTGGGGGACTCTAAATTCCTTCAAAAATATATAACATATAAATATTCCATTAACTCTCTAAATAGCTGGTTCCCATTTCCCAAGACTTAATAAAGCTTTTGGTGATGATGTTCAAATTTAGCACACTGTATTCATCTAGTATTGAAGTTGGGTTCCAACACATTGACTTCCATCACACTTATCATAATTGCTTCTTTTAATAAATTTCTAGGAATCCCCTTTTTAATTATCTTCATAGACTAAAGAGTTTACTTCATTCTGTAAGTAGAGGCACCCACATACTATTCATTGATTCAACAAATTAATTCAATAAATATGTATTAAGTGCCAACTATGCTAGGCTTTGAAGCAATATTTAGGTCCTTATTCAAGGTATTATACGAGGGTTCCCAGATCTTAGGAAGTGAACAGAATTTACTATCCCATTATTTTGCTATGATTTCATTATGAGTTGTGTGACATTGAGTAAATCTTGATACTAAGTTTTATTATCAATATAACAGAACTTGGAGGGATTGAATAAGAGTAGTGTTTTTGAATAATGTACAGCCATCTAATCAGGGGTCATAAAGTCACTTTAAGGAGAGATGATTTGTGTTTTTAAATAAAATAGAATAGAGTCAAAAATGGCACAACATGTTTTAAGAATATATATCGGTTTTGGGAAACTTATTTTTTTAGCTATGTATACATGTGTATATTGTATGGTGGCTATGTATGTGCACATTTTGTAGTGAGTCATGGTTTAAAATATATGTTTTTACTATAAATCATATTCAAAAATATTCAAAGCCTTTGGATCGGAAGACTGGGAGAATCTAGAATTTGTTAAATTTTCTGTGATTTTTCTATTTGATATTGCATCCTAAAGGACCTTCTAGAACCATAGTACTTTTTATCTGGATTATGTCATTTTACACACTGTAGACAATCAAGAAAACATAATGATGACTAAAGAATTAATCTTTAGTTCATTATACTTTATTGATACCCTTTTTTCTTAATAGAGAAGAAAATATTAAAGAAATGGACAGTTTGGCTAGAAAAATGGAGAAAAAGGAATTAAAAAGATTCTGAACGAGATGTTTCCCTAAAGACACTGGAATCAGTTGAAGTACCACAGGACGTAGTAACCAGGGCCGGAGGAATAGAATGTGCACCAGGCTTTGCAATCTGGATTCTAATGCTAGTTTCCCAATATAATTTAATATTAATTAGTTTAGTTTACTCCTATCCTCTTTATTTATTGCAATTATTTTTGTGATAATATTTACATAATATCTACTCTCTTATCAAATGCTTAAGTATACAATGCTGTGTTGTTAACTATAAGCATTCTGTTGTACAGTAGATCTCTAAAATTTCATCATCTTGCATAACTCTTTGTAACTTTTGGTTAATATTTCCTTGTTTCCTCCTCTCCCACAGTTCCTGGCAATCACTATTCTGCTCTCTGCTCCTGTGAATTTTACTCTTTTACATTCCTCATATAAATGGTATAATGTAGTATTTGTCTTTCTGTGTCTGGCTTATTTGACATCAATTTAACAGTCATAGTGATGGTGATAATAATCATAATGATTAAAATTTATTGGACACTTATTATATTCTAGGCACTGTTATAAGCAATTTACATATATATTCTTTTATTTATTCATCACAATAACCCTAGCAGGAAGGCATTATTTTTATTTCCAGTTTTACAGATGAGTAAACTGTAGCACGTAAGTAATTTACTCATTATAGACTCTGTACAAAAAATAATAATAAGCACTGAAGATACAAAGATTAGTAAGACATGATCTCTGCCCACAAGGAGTTTACTGTTTAGTAGAAAAGCACAAAAGTAAAAAAAAAAAAAAAATCATTATAAAATATGATCTACTCTAAACAAGAATTGCATAAAAATGACAGTGAGGACTCTAGAGGAGAGAGCTGCCTGGCTGGGATTTGAGGAAGTGTTCACAAAGTGGTGATAGGAGGTCTGGCTCTTAAAGGATGGGTAGAAGTTTTCTGCATAAACAAGGCAGGTAAAAAAAATTTATAAATCAAGGAAGAGGCACAAAGAAGGTCTGAAATAGGACATTGTGTTTAGGAATGACCAGTAATATCTAATAAATTTGCAACTTTCTCCATGTATCTTAGCTTCATACTATGTGGTCACGAGGATCAAATTCACACACTTCTCCAATGCCAAGCATTTTACTAAACACACCTGATTCTAACCTGCCTTGCACTCTTAGTGCTTATGTGATATAGAAAAATGCAGATCAAAACTACAATAAGATATCATCTCACATCAGTTAAATGGCTTATATTCAAAAGTCAGGCAACGACAAATGCTGGCAATGATGTGGAAAAAAAGTAAGCCCTCATACACTGTTGGTAGGAATGTATATTAGTATGACTACTAAAGAGAACTGTTTGGAGGTTCTTCAAAAAACTAGAAACTGAGTCACCATTTGGTCCAGCAATCCAACCACTGGATATGTATGCTAAAGAAAGGAAATAAATATATCAAAAAGATATCTGCCCTCCTCTATTTTTTGCAGCACTGTTTACAATAGCTAAGATTTGGAAGCAACCTGAGTGTCCATCAACAGTTGAATGGATAAAGAAAACGTGGTACATATACAAAATGGAATATTTTTCAGCCATAATAAAGAATAAGATCTAGTCATTTGCTACAACATGGGTGGAACTGGAGATCATTATGTTAAGTGAAACAAGCCAGGCTCAGAGAGGCAAAAATTGCATGGTCTCACTTATTTGTGGGATCTAAAAATAAAATCAATGTAACTCATGGGCATAGAGATTAGTAGGATGGTTACCAGAGGCTGGGAAGTGTAGTGGAGGTTAGGAGGGAGGTGGGGATGGTCAATGGGGGAAAAAAAATAAAAAGAATGAATATGGCCTACTATTTGATAGCACAATAGGGTGAATATAGTGAACAATAACTTGATTACATATTTTTAAATAACTTAAAGAATGCAACTGGATTGTTTATAATTCAAAAGATAAATGCTTGAGGGGATCGACACTTCATTCTCCATGACATGCATATTTCACAATGCATGCCTGTATCAAAACATCTCACATACCACAAAAATGTGTACACTTACTATGTAATCACACAAATTTAACAATAAAAAATTTAAAAAAAAGAAAAGTGAGATGATCTACGAACTGAGAAAATTCAATAGAAGCAGAAATGCAGGGGCAGAAATGACTAGGAGAAACATAGGAAATAAGAGAGTACCTGGAAATATGGAGGGAAATAATATTTTCTCCATTATATGAAGACATGGGTCAATGGTATTCAAATTCAGTGCAACTGTTGACCATGGCTGTCACAATTATACATAAGAAAATTTATGCTTAGAGGGTTTAACCATTGTGTCCAATTTACACAAGGAATGAGTGTTGGTACACATACTTAAACCTGGGTCTGTTGATTATATTCCATTCTTTTTGCACAGTACCAGAATCTTCCACATAATAGGGTAATTAGATGTACATCCTTAAAAGCCTTGTCGGTCCTTGTTAATTTTCTAGTTTCTTCGTTGAATATTTGATGAAGAATGCCAAAATATCTCACAAAAAAATTGAAAGAAAAAGTCTTGTGGTAGATTAAATTGAAATAACTTGAAAACTAAAGTATTTTTAAAAAGTATTGCAAGGCAATGGCTCATGGTGTAATCCCAGCAATTTGGGAGGCAAAGGGTGCAGTGGTTCACAGCTGCAGTCCCAGCAATTTGGAAGGCCAAGGCACTTGAGCTTAGGAGTTTGAGACAAGCCTGGGTAACATAGTGAGACTTCATCTCTACAAAAAATTAGCCAGGAATGGTGGCAAGTGCCTGTAGTTTCAGCTACTCAGTAGGCTTGTGTGGGAGTGTTGCTTGAACCTAAGATATTTAGACTGAAGTGACCTGTGTTCGTGGCACTGAACTCCAGTCTGAGTGAGAGTGAGACCTTGTCTCAAAAAAAAAAATGTTGGAGCACAGGAAATAATACCCCAAAGTATATTGCTTTGGATTGCTGAAAACTTTGAACAAAAAAAAAAAAAAAAAAAAAAAAAGTAAGACCTTAGAAGTTGCCTCAAAACCAAGAACTTTTAAACTTTGTCTTATTTTTTTCTTTCCATATTCACAGAGAGACTCTCTCTGGAATTTTCTTATCTGACTTAAAGAAATATCTTTCTAAAATGAATGCACCTGTCATAAAACATCTGAATCAGGCTGTTCTTATGCTGCTAATAAAGACATACCTGAGGCTGGGTAATTTATAAAGAAAAGAGGTGTAATTGACATACAGTTCCACATAGTTGGGGAGACCTCATAATCATGGTGGAAGGTAAAGGAGGAGCAAATTCTCTTCTTATATGGCAGCAAGCAAGAGGGTTTGTGAAGGGGAATTCCCATTTATAAAACAATCAGTTCCATAAAACTTATTCATGAGAAAAAACTTACCATGAGAACAATATGGGGAAAACTCCCCCTACCATGATTCAATTATCTCCAGCTGGCCCTGTCCTTGACACATGGGTATTATTACAATTCAAGGTAGGATTTGGGTGGGGACATAGCCAAACTCTATCATTCTGCTTGTGGTCCCTCCCAAATCTCATGTCTTCACATTTCAAAGCTGATCATGCCTTCCCAACAGTCCCCCAAAGTCTTAACTCATTTCACCATTAACACCAAAGTTCATAGTCCAAAGTCTCATCAGAGACAAGGCAAGTCCCTTCTGCCTATGAGCCTGTAAAATCAAAAACAAGTTAGTTACTTCCTAGATACAATGGGAGTATGTGCATTGGCTAAATACACTTGTTCCAAATAGGAGAAATTGGCCAAAATGAAAGGGCTACAGGCTTCATGCAAGTCCAAAATCCAAGTGGGCAGTCAAGTATTAAAGTTCTGAAATAATCTCCTTTGACTCCTTGTCTCACATCCAAGTCATGCTGATACAAAAGGTGGTCTCCCACAGTCTTGTTCAGCTCTGACTCTGTGGCTTTTCAGGGTACAGCATCCCTCCTGGCTACTTTAATGGGCTGAAATTAAGAGTCTGTGGCTTTTCCAGGTGCATGGTGCAAGCTATTGGTGGATGCTGTGTGGGGACTCCCACCCCACATTTTTTTCTGCACTGCCCTAGCAGAGGTTCCTCATGAAGGTTCCACCCCTGCAGCAAATGTCTGCCTGGACATCCAGGCATTTTCGTACATCCTCTGAAATCTAGGTGGAAATTTCCAAGCCTCAATTATTTACTTCTGTGCACTCGCAGGCTCAACACCAGATGGAAGCTGCCAAGGCTTGGGGTTTGCACCCTCTAAAGCTACAGCTGGAGCTGTACCTTGGTCCCTTTTAGTCATAGCTGGAACACCTGGGATGCATGGCACCAAGTCCCAGGTGGGCCCTGAACCTGGCCCAGGAAACCATTGTTTCCTCCTAGGCCTCTGGGCCTGTGATGGGAGGGAGGAGATGCTGCAAAGGTCTCTGACATGCCCTGGAGACATTTTCCCCATTGTCTTGGTGATTAGCATTCGGCTCCTTGTAACTTATGCAAATTTCGGCAGTTGGCTTGAATTTCTCCCCAGAAAATGGGTTTTCCTTTTCTATCAAACTGTCAGGCTGAAAAACAAAAAACAAAAAACAACAACAACAACAACAACAAAAAACACGTTTATTCTCTACTTCCTCTTGAGTGCTTTGCTGCTTAGAAATTTCTGCTACCAAATACCTTAAATTATCTCTCCCAAGTTCAAAGTTCCACAAATCACTAGGACCGGGGCAAAATGTCACCAGTCTATTTGCTCAAACATAGCGAGAGTAAACTTTATTCCAGTTCCCAAAAATTTCCTCATCTTTATCTGAGGCCACCTCAACCTGAACTTTATTGTTTATACCACTATCAGCATTTTGGTCAAAGCCATTCAAGAAGTCTCTAAAAACTGTCAAACTTTCTGACATCTCTCTGTCTTCTGAGCACTCTAAGTCTCTCGGAAGTTCCAAACTTTCCTACATTTTTTATCTTTTTCTGGGCCCTCCAAAGCGTTCCAAACTCTGCCTGTTACCCAGTTTCAAATTTGCTTCCACATTTTCAGGTATCTTTACAGCACCACTCCACTCTACTGGTATCAATTTACTGTATTAGTCTGTTATCATGCTGCTAATAAAGACATATCTGAGACTGGGTAATTTATAAAGCAAAAAAATTTAATTGATTCACAGTTCCACATAGCTTGAGAGGCTTCACAGTCATGGTGGAAGGTGAAGGAGGAGTAAGGTCACATCTTACATAGCGACAAGCAAGAGAATTTGTGCAGGGGATCTCCCACTCATAAAACCATCAGTTCTCATGAGACTTAATCACTACCACAAGAAAAGCGTGGGGGAAACTGTCTCCATGATTCAATTATCTCCACCCAGCCCCGCCCTTGACACATGGGGATTATTACAATTCAAGGTGATATTTGGGTGGGGACACAGCCAAACCATACCAATGTCCTCCCTGGGAAACTCATCAAATAACCAGGAAAAATTAACCACTAGAAAAAAGGAGAGATTAAAAGTCACCACTATGCTCAGATAAACTTTTCTTCTATTCTTCTGAGGGCAGCTCCAAGAGGTTACCTGGAAAGCTTTATGTACAGAATAAGAAAACGTTTTTTCACAATGCAGTTATTCCCCTCACCTTCTCATAATTTGCCAGCCTTTTTCAGTTTTCTGAAAGAAAGATTTAACATCTGCCTGCAGGGTCCATTCATTTTTACTAAAAATTATTTACTACCTTTCTAAAACTGTCGACATCCTCTCACTTCCCTTTTCCCTATGAGGAAGGTAATTAAACCTCAACCATCTGGCTCTTATTTGAGTCTTATAGTATATATGATCCCCATGTTTATGTACATTAATAAATTTGTATTCATTTTCTCTTATTAACCTTTCAATTCTCAGTTTATTTCAGAGAAACCTGCAGAAGGCAGAGGTGAAACTTTGCCTCTGCTGCTACAAAAGCTGTAAATGAAGACCATGAAAAAAATTAAGTGTTGCTTTCTTCCACTCCTTAAAAGCTATACACACACACCATTAAAAAAAAATCAAGGTGTTGGATGGTTGATTTTTAAGGTTTGTGTGTGTGCGTGTGTGTGTGTGTGTGTGTGTGTGTGTGTTATTAATAACTTAGCTAGGCTATAGTACTCAGTTATTGAATCAAACAAAAATCTAGGGGGTTCTATGAAGGTATTTTGTAGATGTAGTTAACATCTACAACCAGTTCACTTTAAATAAAGAAGATGCCTTTAATAATGTGGGTGGTTTTATCCACTGAGTTGAAAGGCCTTAAAAGCAAAACTGAAGATTTCCTAGAGAAGAATAGATTTTGCCTCAAGTCTACATCATAAGTCCTGTCTGAGTTTTTTGTCTACTGTCCTATCCTATAAATTTCAGACTTGCCAGCTTCCAAAATCATGTTAGTCAATTCTTTAAAATTATTCTGTCTCTCTTCATGTATGTAACATAAATTATTAACATATTATGCATCAATATATAAATATATATTTCAGTATATTATTATATTGATATTAATATAGTATATAGTATATCAATTTGATATCAATAAGATATAGAAAGTGTATATATTGTAAACTGTAATACATGTATATGTAATATAAATGTAACATGTGTGTGTGTTTGTGTGTGTATGTGTATACAAACACATAATTTATTCTTTTCCTCTGAAGAAACATGACTGATACAGATTTTGGTACCAAGAATGGTTCTAGGGGAAGAACATTTTCTAAAAAGTAAGTTTTGTGAAATGGTTCTCAGTTATGGAATTGGTTCTCTAGTACGATTTGATTTAAAAACATTAATGACTGTATTCCCAGTAGGAAAAACGGTGCTGATAGTCCATGATATGTTGTGGTAATATAGATATTCAAAATATCATCAGTTTGATATTGACTCCTAGTCAAATTATTATAAAAAGCACTTTTCTGAAAGAACGTTTAGTTGATATCTTAGAATATTTTGTCAAACTAATTCATGTACCGAGTGGCTTGTTGCTCCTAGTTATGCTGGAGAACGTGACAAAAGAAAATGAGTAAGATCAAGAATTAAAATTCCCAGCTCAAGCTCTACAAAAATGACCTGCAAGTTTCTATGTCTGTCCTGAAAAAGAAACCCTTATGTTTTGTAGCCTTAGAGTTGAGACTGCTAAAGGCCAAACCCAATCTCATCCTGTGTGTGGCAATTAAAATAAAAATTTAATTCTCACTTCAAAGAGTGCTGACCATTAAACTGAGGGCATAGATTGGGAAGGAATGGGATGCTACCCACTGGAATGAAGGCATATGAGTAGAAGAATTTGGGAATATTGAGCTCCTAAATTTTGCTGAGTCTTCTCTTCCAGTAGAATCATACTGTTCACCCTGTTTGAGGAATTTAATCCTGCTTTTACTGAAGACACTGTAATGATCTCCCACGAAGTACTTGCTTGAAATATATTGCTAATTTTTCTCGGACCTATGCACAATATATATCTTTACTTCTAGACCTATAATTAAGCCTAATTCCCAGTATAAACCAAAGGATGAGGTATAAAGTGTGACACATGAAGACATGTGCTGCACTCCAAAAGAACTGCATAATTTTTTAAATTTGTATAGCTGTTAATATGGATAATATGTGTGAGAGTGTATATTAATCAGGTGGAATAAAGGTAGAAGAAACTTAAAGTAGGATGAGGCTAAAATTATTGAAATGGGCTCTCTAAGAAGAGATTCTGTATTTAATAATAATGATGAGAAGGTAAAAAGAGTTCCAACAGTTTGTTTGCTTGCTTTGCTGAAACATGAAACAAAAGGTTACCTACAGGAATAGAAGTTGAAATACTAGAACAACCTTGCAATATTGTTAATTAAGGTAACCAAAGACTTAGGGAGATTAAAATGTTGGAATGAATACAGAAAATATATACAGAAATAGTGACAGCCACCATATACCCATGCGATTTCTTTTTTTGAGATGTGCAGAAAACATTGATTTCAGAGAAGGGCAGTGAATTATTATAAACTTAACCAGGTGGTGACTCCTATTGTACCTGCTGTTCCAGATGTAGTTTCATTGCTTTAATAAAGTAACACATGCCATGGTATCTGGTATGCAGCTATTGATCTGGTAAAATAATTAATTTTACATATCAACTTGACTGTACCATGGGGTGCCCAGATTAAACATTATTTCTGGGTGTGTCTATGAATGTGTTTCAGGATGAGACTAGAATTTGAATTGGTGAAATCAATAAAGTAGATTGTTTTCCCCAGTGTGGATGGGCATTATCCAATATGCTGAGGACTTGAATAAAACAAATAGGAGAAAAAGGGTAAATTTGTCCCTTTCACTTGAGGCTTGCCTGTGTGAGCTGGGACATTGATTTTACAATTTTGATCTAGAATTTCTACAAGAACGCCTCCCCACGCACCCCGGTTCTCATGCTGCCAAACTTGAATAAAATTACACCAGTGACTTTCTTGAGTCTCCTGTTTGAAGATGTCAAATTCTAGAACTTTTCAACCTCCATAATCGTGTAAGCCAATTCCTCTCATGTATATCCTATTGGTTCTGAAGAACTCTGATTAATACAGATTTTCATGCTGAGAATGGCTCTAGAGAAACAAAATTTTAAGAATAAGGGTTTTGGATTTGTTCTGTGTTTATGGAATTGGCTCTCTAATGTAATTATACTTAAAGATGCTAATAACTCTACTTCCAGGAGTAAAGAGAGAAGCAATAATCTATGGAGTAAATTATTTACTGAGATACACAAAATATCTATACTGAATACTCAACAATCAGTCACTTTCAAGGAGCCAGAAGCTAGATGACTCTGTATAGATATTCAAACATGTTTTTAAAAATTTAATTAATATAATGATGTTGGCCTGTTACTCCTAATGTTGCTGAACAAATTAGTTTAAAAAATGACCTCGGAGATTTAAATTCCCAGCTCAAGCATTACATAAATAATCAAACAACTTCTGTGTGTGCCTGAAGGAGATTCTTATTTCTTACAGCAGCAGAGCTAAAATTGATGAAAATCATATGCAGAATCTCATCCTGTGACAATTGATAAAGTAGAAGACAAGTTGAACTCCAAGTCTTATAAAGTGTGTAGTGCAAAAGTGAGACCATTGATCAATAAATAATGGGATATTATAAATTGAAATACTGTAAGTGTGAAAAGACCCTGATGAATATGTGGTCATTGAGCTCCTAAATTCTTATGAGTCTTCTTTGCCACTGGAAGAGGTCATGCCACCCCTAGTACAAAAAGCCCCTCCTTTGCAAAAGTGGCTTCTCATTCCCAGTGTAAGTAGCCTTCCAAACCCTCAGGAACATTGGCATTCACACTCTCAGGGATATCAGCTTTTCTACCCATGGTGGTATCTGCCTTTCTACTTCTGTCTGATTAAATTAACCTGGGACTCCTTGAGAAACTGCACTGGCCTCTCCTGAGGAAGTTCCCGTTTTAGAAAATACTGATACTTTTCAGAACCAACCTCCACCATCTCTCTTCTTCTAGATCTATAACTAGACTCAAGTCCCAGCAGGACTTTAAGGGTGAAGTACAAAATGTGATACATGAAGAGGTGAACTATACTACAAAAAAGATTGCTGATATGGTTTGGTTGTGTCCCCATCCAAATCACATCTTTAATTCCCAGCTGTTGTGGGAGGGACTGGGTGGTAGGTAATTAAATCATGTGGGTAGGTCTTTCTTGTGCTGCTCCTATGATACTGAATAAGTCTCATGAGATTTGATGGTTTTAAAAAAGGGAAGTTTCTCTGCAAAAGCTCTTTCTGTCTGCTGCCATCCCTGTAAAATGTGACTTGCTCCTCCTTGCCTTCCACCATGATTGTGAGGCCTCTCCAGCCATGTGGAAATGTAAGTCCACTAAACCTCTCTTTTCTTTTTTTCTTTTCTTTTTTTTCTTTTGTAAATTGCCCAGTCTCAGGTACGTCTTTATCAGCAGTATGAAAACAGACTAATACAGTAAATTGGTACCAGTAGAGTGGGGTGTTGCCAAAAGGTACCCAAAAATGTGGAAGCAACTTTGGAACTGGGTGACAATCAGAGATTGAAACAGTTTGGAGGGCTCAGAAGAAGAAAGAAAAATATGAGAAAGTTCGGAACTTCCTAGAGACTTGTTGAATGGCTTTGACAAAAATGCTGATAGTGATATGAACAATGAGGTCCAGTTTGCGGTGGTCTCAGAGATCAGGAACTTGTTGGGAACTGGAACAAAAGTGACTCTTGTTATGTTTTAGCAAAGAGACTGGTGGCATTTTGCCCCTGCCCTAGTGATTTTTGAAAATTTGAACTTGAGAGAGATGATTTAGGGCATCTGGTGGAAAAAAATTCTAAGCAGCAAAGCATTCAAGAGGTGACATGGGGTAGCTTCCAAGATGGCCGAACAGGAACAGCTGTGATTTACAGCTACCAGCAAGATGCAGAAGATGGGTGATTTCTGCATTTCCAACTGAGGTAACTGGTTCATGTCATTGGGACTGGTTGGACAGTGGGTGCAGCCCACAGAGGGTGAGCCAAAGCAGGGAGGGGCGTCGCCTCACCCAGGAAGTGCAAGGGGTTGGGAGATTTCCCTTTCCTAGCCAAGGGAAGCCATGAGTGACTATACCTGGAGGAATGGTACACTCTGCCCAAATACTGCAATTTTCCCATGGTCTTCACAACTGGCAGACTGGGAGATTGCCTCCTGTACCTGGCTTGGTGTGTCCCACACTCACGGAGCTGTGCTCATTGTTAGAGCAGCAGTCTGAGATTAACCTGACATGCTGGAGCTTGGTTGGGGTAGGGGCGTCCGCCATCACTGAGTCTTGAGTTGGCAGTTCTAAGCTCACAGTGTAAACGAAGTGGCAGGGAAGCTTGAACCAGGTGGAGTCCACCACAGCTCAGCAAGGCCTACTGCCTCTCTAGATTCCACCTCTGGGGGCAGGGCATATCTGAACAAAAAGCAGCAGACAGCTTCTCCAGATGTAAGTGTCCCAACCTGACAGCTCTGAAGAGAGCAGTGGTTCCCCCAGCACAGCATTCAAGCTCTAATAATGGAGAGACTCCCTCCTCAAGTGGGTCCCTGACCCCAATGTAGGCTGATTGGGAGACACCTCCCAGTAGGGGTTGACATACACCTCATTCAGGTGGGTGACACTCTGGGATGAAGCTTCCAGAGGAAGGATAAGGCAGCAATATTTGCTGTTTTGCAGCCTCTGCTGGTGATACCCAGGCAAACGTGGCCTGGAGTGGACCTCCAGCAAACTCCAACAGACTTGCAGCTGAGGGGCTTGTCAGAAGAAAACCTAACAAACAAAAAGGAATAGCATCAACATCAACAAAAAGGACATCCACACCAAAACCCAATCTGTAGATCACCAACATCAAAGACCAAAGTTAGATAAAACCACAAAGATCGGGAGAAACCAGAGCCAAAAGACTGATAATTACAAAAAATAGAACACCTCTTCTCCTCCAAAGGAACACAACTGCTCACCAGCAAGGGAACAAAACCAGAAGGGGAACGAGTTTGATGAGTTGACAGAAGTAGGCTTCAGTAGGTCGGTAATAACAAACTTCTCTAAGCTAAAGGAGCATTTCTAACCCATTGCAAGGAAGCTAAAAACCTTGAAAAAAGGTTAAACAAATGGCTAACTAGAATAACCAGTGCAGAGAAGAACTTAAATGACCAGATGAACCTGAAAACCACAGTATGAGAACTTCATGAAGCATACCCAAGCTTCAAGAGCTGATTTGATCAAGCGAAAGAAAGGATATCACTGATAGAAGATCAAATGAATGAAATAAAGTGAGAAGACAAGATTAGAGAAAGAAGAGTGAAAAGAAATGAACAAAGCCTCCAAGAAATACGGGACTATGTGAAAAGACCAAATCTGCATTTGATTGGTGTACCTGAAAGTGGCAGGGAGAATGGAACCAAGTAAGAAAACACTTTTCAGGATATTATCCAGGAGAACTTCCCCAACCTAGCAAGGCAGGCCAACATTAAAATGCAGGAAATACAGAGAACACCACAAAGTTACTCCATGAGAACAGCAACCCCAAGACACAACTGTCAGATTCACCAAGGTTGAAATGAAGGAAAAAATGTTAAGGGCGGCCAGAGAGAAAGGTCAGGTTACCCACAAAGGGAAGCACTTCAGACTAGCAGCAGAGCTCTCTGCAGAAACTACAAGCCAGAAGAGAGTGGGGGCCAATATTCAACATTCTTAAACCCAGAATTTCATATCTAGCCAAGCTAAGCTTCATAAATGAAGGAGAAATAAAATCATTTACAGACAAGCAAATGCTGGGAGATTTTGTCACCACCAGTCTTGCCATAAAAGAACTCCTAAAAGAAGCAATAAACATGGAAAGGAACAGCTGGTACCAGCTACTGCAAAAACATGCCAAATTGGAAAGACCATCAATACTGTGAAGAAACTGCCTCAACTAACGGGCAAAGTAATAATGGCTAGCAACATAATGACAGGATCAAATTCACACATAGCAATATTAACCTTAAATGTACATGGGCTAAATGCCCCAATTAGAAGACACAGACCAGCAAATTGGATAATGAGTCAAGACCCATCACTGTGTTATATTCAGGAGATCCATCTCCCATTCAAAGGCACACATAGGCTCAAAATAAAGGGATGGAGAAAGATCTACCAAGCAATTGGAAAGCAAAGAAAAAAACAAACAAACAAAAACAAACAAACAAACAAAAAAAGCAGGGGTTGCAATCATAGTCTCTGATAAAACAGACTTTAAACCAACAAAGGTCAAAAGAGACAAAGAAAGCCATTACATAATGGTAAAGGGATCAATTCAACAAGAAGAGCTATCTATCCTAAATATATATGCACCCAATACAGGAGCACCCAGATTCATAAAGCAAGTTCTTAAAGACCTACAAAGAGACTTAGACTCCCACACAACAATAATGGGAGAATTTAACACCCCACTGTCAATATTAGACAGATCGATGAGAGAGAAAATTAACAAGTATATGCAGGACTTGAACTCAGTTCTGGACCAAGGGGACCTAATAGACATCTATCAAACTCTCCACCATAAATCAACAGAATATACATTCTTCTCAGCAGCACATTGTACTTATTCTAAAATTGACCACATAATTGTAAGTAAAACATTCTTCATCAAATGTAAAAGAACAGAAATCACAACAAACTGTCTCTCATAACACAGTGCAATCAAATTAGAACTCAGGATTAAGAAACTCACTGAAAACTGCTCAACTTCGTGAAAACTGAACAATCTGCTCCTGAATGACTACTGGGTAAATAACAAAATGAAGGCAGAAACAAAGATGTTCTTTGAAACGAATGAGAACAAGGACACAATGTACCAAAATCTATGGGACACATTTAAAGCAGTGTGTAGAGGAAAATGTATAGCACTAAATTCCCGGAAAAGAAAGCAGGAAAGATCTAAAATCAACACCCAAACATCAAAATTAAAAGAACTAGAGAAGCCAGAGCAAACAAATTTAAAATTTACCAGAAGAAAAGAAGTAACTAAGATCAGAGCAGAACTGACAGAGATACAGACACAAAAAAACTCTTGAAAAAAATCAGTGAATCCAGGAGCTGGTTTTTTGAAAAGATCAAGAAAATAGATAGGCCTCTAGCAAGACTAATAAATAAGAAAACAGAGAAGAATCAAATAGACACAATAAAAAATGATAAAGGGGGTATCACCACTGATCCCACAGAAATACAATCTACCATCAGAGAACACTATAAACCCCTCTATGCAAATAAACTAGAAAATCTAGAAGAAATGGATAAATTCCTGGACACATACACCCATCCAAGACTAAACCAGGAAGAAGTTTAATCTCTGAATAGATCAATAACAGGTTCTGAAATTGAGGAAATAAATAGCCTACCAACCAAAAAAAAAGTCCAGGACCAGACAGATTCACAGCCAAATTCTACCAGAGGTACAATGAGGAGCAGGTTCCATGCCTTCTGAAACAATTCCAATCAATAGAAAAAGAGGGAATCCTCCCTAACTTATTTTATGAGGCCAGCATCATCCTGATAACAAAGCTTGGTAGAGACACAACAAAAAAAGATAATTTTAGGTCAATATCCCTGATGAACATTGAGGCAAAAATCTTCAATAAAATACTGGCAAACCGAATCCAGTAGCACATCAAAAAGTGTATCCACCACAGTCAAGTCAGCTTCATCCCTGGGATGCAAAGCTGGTTCAACATACTCAAATCAATAAATGTAATCCATCACATAAACAGAACGAACGCCATAAACCACGTGATTATCTCAATAAGTGTAGAAAAGACTTTCAACAAAATTCAACAGCCTTTCATGCTAAAAGCTCTCAATAAACTAGGCATTAATGGAATGTATCTCAAAATAATAAGAGCTATTTATGACAAACCCATAGCCAATATCATAGTGGATTGGCAGAAACTGGAAGAATTCCTTTTGAAAACTGTCACAAAACAAGGATGCCCTCTCTTATGACTCTTATTTAACATAGTATTGGAAGTTCTGGCCAGGGCAATCAGGCAGGAGAAAGAAATCAAGGGTATTCAAATTGGAAAATAGGAAGTCAAACTGTCTCTGTTTGAAGATGACACGATTGTATATTTAGAAAACCCCATCATCTCAGCCCAAAATCTCCTTAAGCTGGCAAGCAAATTTAACGAAGTCTCAGGATATAAAATCAATGTGCTAAAATTACAAGCATTCCTATATGCCAAGAACAGACAAACAGAAAGCCAAATCATGAGTGAACTCCCATTCACAATTACTACAAAGAGAATGAAATACCTAGGAATCCAACTTACAAGGGAGGTGATGGACCTCTTCAAGGAGAACTACAAACCACTGCTCAATGAAATAAAGGAAGACACAAACAAATGGAAGAACATTCCATGCTAATGGATAGGAAGAATCAATATAGTGAAAATGCCCATACTGTCCAACATTATTTACAGATTCAATGCTATCCCCATCAAGCTACCACTGACTTTCTTCACTGAATTGGAAAAAAAAAAAACTACTTTAAAGTTCATATGGAACCAAAAAAGAGCCCATATAGCCAAGACACTCCTAGGCAAAAAGAACAAACCTGGAGGCATCACACTACCTGACTTCAAACTATACTACAAGGC
Source organism: Theropithecus gelada (assembly GCF_003255815.1). Taxonomy (NCBI): domain Eukaryota; kingdom Metazoa; phylum Chordata; class Mammalia; order Primates; family Cercopithecidae; genus Theropithecus; species Theropithecus gelada. The sequence continues at coordinate 71,410,771 of NC_037689.1, read as the reverse complement.
TACAGTAACAAAAACAGCATGGTACTGGTACCGAAACAGATATATAGACCAATGGAACAGAGCAGAGGCCTCAGAAATAACACCATACATCTACAGTTATCTGATCTTTGACAAACCTGACAAAAACAAGCAATAGGGAAAGGATTCCCTATTTAATTAATAGTGCTGAGAAAACTGGCTAGCCGTATGTAGAAAGCTGAAACTGGATCCCTTCCTTACACCGTATACAAAAATTAACTCAAGATGGACTAAAAACTTAAATGTAAGACCTAAAACCATAAAAGCCCTAGAAGAAAACCTAGGCAATACCATTCGGGACATAGGCATGGTCAAATACTTCATGATTAAAACACTACAAGCAATGGCAACAAATCCAAAATTGACAAATGGGATCTAATTAAACTAAAGAGCTTCTGCACACCAAAACAAAATGTCATCAGAGTGAACAGGCAACATACAGAATGGGAGAAAATTTTTGCAATCTACCCATCTGACAAAGAGCTAATATCCAGAATCTACAAAGAACTTAAGGAAATTTACAAGAAAAAAACAACCGCATCAAAAAGTGAGCAAAGGATATGAACAGTCACTTCTCAAAAGAAGACATTTATGTAGCCAAGAGACACATGAAAAAATGCTCATCATCACTGGTCATTAGAGAAATGCAAATCAAAACCACAATGAGACACCATTTCATGCCAGTTTTAATGGCAATCATTAAAAAGTCAGGAAACAACAGATGCTGGAGAGGATGTGGAGAAATAGGAACACTTTTACACTGTTGGTGGGAGTGTAAATTAATTCAACCATTGTGGAAGACAGTGTGGTGATTCCTCAAGGATCTAGAACTAGAAATATCATTTGACCCAGCCAACCCATTACTAGGTATATACCCAAAGGATTACAAATCATGCTACTATAAAGATACATGCACATGTATGTTTATTGTGACACTATTCACAATAGCAAAGACTTGGAAGCAAACCAAATGTCCTTCAATGATAGACTGCATAAAGAAAATGTGGCACATATACACCATGGAATACTATGCAGCCATAAAAGGATGAGTCATAGAAGTGAAATAAATAGAAACCCTACTAAATTGTTACTTCATCTGTATAAATGGAAAAGTTCTAGATCAAATTAACAAAATTCTAACTTAAACAGTAGGAATAGTGAGTTACAACACCTCAATCAATTCCTAGACTTGAACCAGTTTATAGGCTTAGTAGCCCTTGATTAAAGAGAGGCCAGATCTCTTAAAGGAAGGACCCTGGTACACTACCAAAAACATATAGCATTGAGTTATTTCCCCAGCCTTCCCCAAATGGATCTATGGCCTTTTACTAGGGTAAGTGTGCTTGAGGAAAAGGAAGTAATGAAAACTTTAAGGGTTACTGGAAACTGACTGAACTGACACTAACTCCAAGATACACCAAGTGTATCTTGTGTGGCCCAGCAGTCAGATTCAGGGCTTATTGTGGTAAGATGAACAATGTTTTAGCACAAGTTTATCTCACAGTGGGCCTAGTGGTTCCCCAAACCCATCCTATGGTTATTTCCCCAGCTGAATTCATAATTGGAACATATATATGTAGCAGTTGAAATAATTCCCATACTGGTTCCCTGACCTGTAGCTTCAAGGCTATTATGGCAGGAAAGGCCAAATGGAAATCACTAAAACTACCTCTATCTAAGAAAGTACTAATTCAAAAGCAATACCACATCACTGGGTAGATTGCAGAGACTAGTGCCATCATCAAGTGTTTTAAAGATGCAGTTTGCAATCACCATCTCATCCCCATTCAACTCTCCTATTTGGTCTGTGCAGAAGAAAAATGAGTCTTGAAGAAAAACAGTGAATCATCATAAATTTATTCAGTTTTTGACTCTAATTATAGCTGCTATACCACATGTTGTTTCACTGCTTGAGCGAATTAAAAAATTCCCTGCCACCTGTATAAAGCTATTGATCTAGCAAGTAATTTTTCTCAATCCCCGTCCATAAGGCCCATCAGAAATAGTTTGCTTTACCTGGAAAGGCCAATAATGCACATTTACTGTCATATCTCAAGGGTATAACAACTCTTCAGTTCTATGTCACAATTTAGTTCACAGGGATATTGATCTCCTTTCCCATCCACAACATGTCACACTCTTATTGAATTGCTTACATTATGCTGATTGAACCTAATGAACAAAAAGAACCAACTATTCTAGACTTATTGGTAACTATGTCTGTGGGTGATATGAATCCAGTGAAAGTTCAGGGGCCTTCCACTTCAGTGAAAGTTCTAGGACTCCAGCAGTTTGAGATATGTCAAAATATCTCTTCTAAGATGAAGAGTACGATGTTGCATCCAGTCCCTTGGTATGATCTGAATGTTTGCACCCCCACCACTAAATTTATATGTTGAAATCCAATCCCTTATGTAATGGCATTTGTTTTCTCTGTTTTTTTTTTGTTTTTTTTTTTTTGTTTTTTTTTCCAGTGACAGATAAAATCATATGTACTTACCATGTACAACATAATGTTTTGGAGTATATATACATGTGGAATAACTAAATATAGCTAATAGCTAATTAAAGTATTTTTACCTCATATAGTTCTTATTTTTCTGGTGAGAAAACTTTGCCAGGTACAACATAATGTTTTGAAGTATATACTTACCATGTACAATATAATGTTTTGAAGTATATATACATTGCCAAATGACTTAATTTAGCTATTTAACATATTTTTACCTCACATAATTTTCATCATTGTGGTGAGAACACTTTACATCTTCTCTCTTTGCATTGCTGAGGAATACAATATATTATTAACTGTAGTCACAAGTTTTACAGTGGGTTTCTTGAACTTATTCCTCTTATCTAACTAAAATTGTGTGTCCTTTGACCATCACTCCCCCACAACCACTCCACTCCCTTGTAACCACAACTCTACTTTCTATCTTAATCAGATCAACTTTTTTAGATTCCACATATGAGTGAAATTATTCAGTACGTGTCTTTCTGTACCTTATTTCACTTAACGTGATGTCCTCCAGGTACACCATGTTGTTACAAATAACAAGGTTTCCTTGTTTACGGCTGAATACTACTCCATTCTGTATAAATACTTTTCCATTATGTGTCAAAATTCCATTTTCTTTACTCATTCATCTATTGATGACCTTAAAATTCATGACCCTCATTCATTACCCTAATAGATGACCCTAGTATTTATCATTCATCTATTGATGGACCCTAATATAGTGGTACAAAAAACCAAAAAAGAGGCACAATGCCTAGTGAGCCTCTTTGACTTTTGGAGACAAGATATTAACTGTTTGTGTATATTACTCAAGCCCATTTACTAACTTACCCACAAAACTACTAGTTTTGTGTGTGTCCTAAAACAAGAGAAGGCTCTGCTGTTGTGCAAGTTGAGTTGTCACTTGGAGCATATTATCCAGCAAATTTAACTGTGACTGAAGTGTCAGTGACAGATGGTATGCGGTATGGAGCCTTTGGCAGGCCTTTGTAGGTGAATCACAGTGATAACAAGTCTTAGGATTTTGGAGCAAAGCCCTGCAAGTTTCTGCCAGTGGATAACTACTCTCCTTTTGAGAAACAGCTTTTGGCTTCTTACTGGACCTCACTTAAAGAATGAAAACTTAACCATGGTCCACCAAATTAGCATCTGCTCTCAGCTGCCAATTATAAACTGGGGATAATCTGACCCACTAAACCATAAATTTGAGTGTGCATATCAACATTCCATCATGAAATGGAATTTATATGTTCACGGGTGCAAACAGGCCCTGAAGGTACAGGTAAGTTAGATGAAGTGTCCCAAATGCCCATGGTCCCTACTCCTGCTATACTGTCGTCTCTCTTCCAGCCTGAACCTATGGCTTCCTGGAGAGCTCCCTAAAATCTGTTGATAGAGGAAGAGAAGACTTGGTCCTGGTTTACAGATGGTACTGCACAATATGCAGGAACCATATGAAAGCAGGCAGCTGAAGCACTACAGTCTCTCTCTGGGACATCTCCTAAGAAAAATGAGGGAGCATCCTCCTATCCTCCAGGTTGGCACAATTTCTAGTAGTGCATTTGTTTTTTCACAGGATTGGAAGGAAAAATGGTCAGATGTGCAAATATACACCAATTGCTGGGCTGTGGCCAATGGTTTGGCTGGATGGTAAAAAATATAGAAGAAACGATTGAAAAATGGGTGACATATAAATCTGGGCAAAAGATATGTGGATAGGTATTTGTCCTCTGAATGGGCAGAAAGCATGATGATATTTGTGTTTCATGTGAATGCTTACCAAAGGGTGACCTTAGCCGAAAAGGATTTTAATAAGCAAGTGGACAGGATAACCCATTCTGTGGATACCAGTTAATGTCTTTTGTCACCCAACCCTGTCATCACACAATGAACTCTACGAACAAAGTGGCCATGGTAGCAGGGATGGAAATTATTCACCAGTTCAGCAACACGGACTTTTCACTCACCAAGGCTTTCATGGTTATAGCCACTGCTGAGTGCCCAATATGAAATCAGCTAAGACTAATATAGAGTTACCCTTATCACACCATTCTATGGAGTGATCAGCAAGTTGATTACACTAGTCAGCTTCCATTATGGAAGAGACAGCATTTTGTTCTTACTGGAATAGATGCTTACTCTAGATATTGATTTGCCTTTTTTCATGCAATGATTCTGCAAAAACTACCATTTGTGTACTTATAAAATGCCTTATCTACCGTTATATTACTCCACACAGCACAGCTTCTGATCAAGGAATTCATAATACAACAAAATAAGTGCAACAATAAGCCCATGCTCATGTAACTCAGTGGTGTAAATTTTATTGGTTCTGTTCCTCCAAAGAACCCTGAGTAATACATCTAGTAAATGATTTTTTTCATCACCTGTTAGTAAAGACCACAAGAAGTAGGTTGCGATATACGTAAACTCTCTCATATGGGCTGGATTGTGTTTTCCCAAAATTTATACATTGAAGCGCCGATCCCCCAGTACCTCATAATGTGACTATATTTGTATATAGGGTTTATGAAAGTTAAAATGAGGTCATTGCAGTTGGCTCTAATCTCATCTGATTGGTGTCCTTATGAGAAGAGGAAATTTGGAAACAATAATAGACACCAAGAATGCACATACACAGAAAAAAAAGGCCATGTAAGTACACAGCAAAAATGCAGCCATTTGCAAGCCAAAAAGAAATGCCTTAGAACAAAGCAAACCCACTAACACCTTGATTTTGGACATTTAGCCTCCAGAACTATGAGAAAGTATATATTTTTTGGTTTAGATCATCCAGTCTGTGTTGTTTTGCTATGGAATCCCTGTCAATGTAATATAATGTTCTACCTCAGGGTATATCTACTCTTCAGGCCTATGTCATAATTTAGTCCTCAGAGATCTTGATCATGTTTCCCTTCCAGAAGACAGTACTGATGGATTACACTGAAAATATTATGCTGCTTGGGCCTAGTGAACGATTTATTGATAAGCATTTGCACGTCAGAGGGTGAGAAATAAATCCAACAAAAATTTCATGTTCTTTCCACCTCAGTGAAAAGCACAGTTTAAGATACTTCTACAGTTTAAGATACTTTGTTGTATCTGGCCCATTCTTCCCCCCCACCCCTTGGGACCGAACCCTTATTATTATTATTTTTTTATACTTTAAGTTCTAGGGTACATGTGCACAACGTGCAGGTTTGTTACATATGTATGCATGTGCCATGTTGGTGTGCTGCACCCATTAACTGGTCATTTACGTTAGGTATATCTCCTAATGCTATGCTTCCCTGTTACCCCCTCCCCACAATAGGACCCGGTGTGTGATGTTCCCCTTCCTGTGCACAAGTGATCTCATTGTTCAATTCCCACCTATGAATGAGAACATGTGGTATTTGGTTTTCTGTTCTTGTGATAGTTTGCTGAGAATGATGGTTTCCAGCTGCATCCATGTCCCTACAAAGGACACAAACTCATCCTTTTTTATGGCTGCAGAGTATTCCATGGTGTATATGTGCCACATTTTCTTAATCCAGTCTGTCACTGATGGACATTTGGGTTGATTCCAAGTCTTTGCTATTGTGAATAGTATCTGACCCATTCTTAACTAAAAACAGGCACAATGTCTAGTGGACCGGTTTGAATTTTGGAGAAAATATGTTCACCATTTGGGTGTGTTACTCCAGTTGATTTACCATGTGACACCAAAAAGCCTGGTGGTTTTTGGTGGACCCCAAAACAAGAGAAGGCTCTGCAATGGGTCCAGACTGCTGTGCAAACTGCTCTACCACTTGGGTCATACGATCCAGCAGATCCAATGGTTCTTGAAGTTTCAGTGGCAGATAGAGATGTTGCTTGGAATTTTTGGCAGTCATCCGTATCTGAATCACAGCATAGAACTCTGTTAAAGCAATACCCCATTCCTCGTGTGAAGTCTTGCCATCCTTTGTAGATAACTACTCTACTTTTGAGAAGAAGCTTTTGGCTTATTATTGGACCTTAGTAGAGAGTAAATGCTTAACCGCAGGTCAACAAATTACCATGCAATCTTAGTTGCTTACCATGAACTGGATATGGCTTAATGCACCAAGCCATAAATTCAGGCATGCACATCAATATGCCCTTATCAAATAGAGGAAGTATATACCAATTCAGGCTCAACTATACTCTAAATGAATAAGTAAGTTACATGAAGAAGTTATCCAAACACCTATGGTTTCCATTACTGCTTATCTTCCATTCCATTATCCTCCCTCTCCCAGCTCATCCTTATGGCTTCATGGAGAGTTCCTTATGATCAGTTGACTGAGGAAATGAAAATGCATGGCCATTTTACCAATGTTTTAAGGAGATATATATGGATGCCAAGTTGACATAGGACACTCTGTGATGGTTAATTTTACATGTCAACTTGACTAGGATACAGTCCTCTGTTATTTAACCAAACACGAATCTAACCGTTGCTCTGAAGGATATTTCATAGATGTGGTTAGCATGTATGATCAATTCACTTTAAGTAAAGATTACCCTCAAAAATGTGGGTATGCTTTATCTACTCAGCTGAAAGTGCAAAATTAAATTTCCCTGAGGAGAAATTCTGCTTCAAGTCTGTAGTATCAACATCTGCCTGAGTTTTTAAATTTTTAAATTTTTAATTCTTTAATTTTAATTTTTACTTTTTTGAGACAGAGTCTTGTTGTGTCTCTCAAGCGGGGCATGATCACGGTTTACTGCAGCCTCAATCTCTTGGGCTCAAGCAATCCTCCTACCTCCGCCTCCTGAGTATCTGTGACTACCATGACTGGCTAACTATTCTTTTACTTTTTCAAAGAGACAGGGTCTCACTATGTTCCCCAGGGTGGTCTCAAACTCCTGGGACTCAAGCTATCTTCCCACCTTGTCCTGTCAAAGTTCTGCGATTACAGGTATGAGTCACTGTGCCTGGCCTTTCCTGCCTATTTCTAGTCTGCTGGACTTCCCTATAAATTTTATTCTTGCCAGCCTCCACAGTCATATGATCGAATTCCTTAAAATAATTCTCTTTCTCTCTAGATAGATATAGACATAAATATAGACATAGATATAAGAATAGGCATCTTCTGTATTCTGTTCCTCCAGAAAACCCTATGTAATTGATACAGGGGATGATAAATTTCAAAAGGTCTGAATTTGTCTACTGCTAACACCTATGATACTATATAAGCCTCAGTTTAAATCCAGTGTGAGCAAAAAGGGCTGATAAAGTATAAACAATGACAGTCACCCAACAAGGTCTCAGATTTAGGTGGTCAACTTAGTCTTAGTCTTTGATTGGTTCTTTCTTTAATTAATGTAATATCCTAGTTAAATATTGCTGCTGTAAAAAGTAAACCCCCAAATCTCTCAATGACTTAATAATAGTGCAGTTTATTTCTCCCTCACATCAAGTAAACAGGTTATTTTGATCAGCACTCTTTTAAACCTTGTCTCAGAGATTTAAATTATTTTCATCTGATCCTCAATCCATCCTAAAGATTGTCTGGGACATTTAGTAAGCCAAAAGTTAGTCAAACTGTCTTGGCCTTATGGCAAGGAAGATAGGGGGATGTAGTCTTTCTGTGTCAAGGAAGAGAAAACAAGACTATTTAGCAAGTCTGTCTCCATTTTAGGAAGGAAGAAAGTTGGAGTGGAAACATACACACCCTGACTTTCTGCAAAACAGATTACTTCAGTCTCAAACTCCCTGAAAGTCACTGAAGTCAGAAAATACACCGAGGAGTATTGTCTGTTCTTTGTGTCTTTCATCAGGTTCTGAACAATCTGGCACCATCTCCCTCACAAAGACTGATCTTGTTTCTCTAAGGCATTTGCTTTCCTATGTATGTTTCTGTAAGAGACAAAGATATATAACATTACAGCAAAAAAGCTATTGACTGTGTATATCCAGAAAGCAATCAGAACAACATCCATATATTTTAAATGGTGCATAATTTTCTAGAATATATAGGTGTATGAATATGTATATATGTATATAAAATGTATGCATCAGAATAGCTCAAAGGAAATATCTTAATTTTACAGGTTTTAATATTTTTAAAATTAATTTGTTTCCTATAGAAAAAAGAGAGAGTTTCTAGGCTCAAGAGACTTTGGGTATTTTTCTAACAAGTAATGAAATAGATAAATTCACTTAATTGCTAAATAAAACACATTGTTTATAACAGAATGTATTAATAAACAATCCCCGCTCCTTGCCTTATCACCTATGATTGTAATGCTATAACCAAAAGTAATATTAGGAATGAATGTATCAATTACTTTGGGAAGTATGGCCATTTTCACGATATTGATTCTTTCTATCCATGAGCATGGAATGTTTTTCCATTTGTTTCTGTCCTCTCTTATTTCCTTGGGCAGTGGTTCGTAGTTCTCCTTGAAGAAGTCCTTCACATCCCTTTTAAGTTGTATTACTAGTAATTTTATTCTCTTTGTAGCAATTGTGAATGGGAGTGCACTCATGATTTGGCTCTCTGTTTATCTATTATTGGTGTATAGGAATGCTAATGGTTTTTGCACATTGATTTTGTTTCCTGAGACTATGCCGAAGTTGCTTATCAACTTAAGGCGTTTTTGGGCTGAGACGATGCAGTTTTCTAAATATACAATCATGTCATCTGCAAACAGAGACAATTTGGCTTCCTCTCTTCCTATTTGAAAACCCTTTATTCTTTCTCTTGCTTGATTGCCCTGGCCAGAACTTCCAATCTATGTTGAATAGGAGTGGTGAGAGAGGACATCCTTGTCTTGTGCCAGTTTTCAAAGGGAATGCTTCTAGCTTTTGCCCATTCAGTGTGTTATTGGCTGTGGGTTTGTCATAAATAGCTCTTATTATTTGTCCTGGTCCTGGCCTTTTTTGGTTGGTAGGCTAGTAATCACTGCCCCAATTTCAAAACTTTTTATTGGTCTATTCGGGGGTTCAAATTCTTCCTGGTTTAGACTTGGGAGGGTGTATGCGTCCAGGAATTTATCCATTTCCTCTAGATTTGCTAGTTTATTTTGCGTAGCTGTGTTTATAGTATTCTCTGATGGTGGTTTGTATTTCTATAGGATCAGTGGTGATTTCCCCTTTATCACTTTTTATTGTGTCCATTTGATTCTTCTCCCTTTTCTTCTTTATTAGTCTGGCTAGTGGTATATCTATTTTGTTAATCTTTTCAGAAAAACAGTTCCTGGATTCTTTCATTATTTATTTATTTATTTATTTATTTATTTTTTATTATTATTATACTTTAAGTTCTACGGTGCATGTGCATAACGTGCAGGTTTGTTACATATGTATACTTGAGCCATGTTGGCGTGCTGCACCCAACTCGTCAGCACCCATCAACTCCTCATTTACATCAGGTATAACTCCCAATGCAATCCCTCCCCCCTCCTCCCTCCCCATGATAGGCCCCGGTGTGTGATGTTCCCCTTCCCAAGTCCAAGTGATTTCATTGTTCAGTTCCCACCTATGAATGAGAACATGCGGTGTTTGGTTTTCTGTTCTTGCCATAGTTTGCTGAGAATGATGGTTTCCAGCTGCATCCATGTCCCTACAAAGGACACAAACTCATCCTTTTTTATGGNATGCCACATTTTCTTAATCCAGTCTATCACTGATGGACATTTGGGTTGATTCCAAGTCTTTGCTATTGTGAATAGTGCCACAATAAACATACATGTGCATGTGTCTTTATAGCAGCATGATTTCTAATCCTTTGGGTATATACCCAGTAATGGGATGGCTGGGTCATATGGTACTTCTAGTTCTAGACCCTTGAGGAATCGCCATACTGTTTTCCATAATGGTTGAACTAGTTTACAATCCCACCAACAGTGTAAAAGTGTTCCTATTTCTCCACATCCTCTCCAGCACCTGTTGTTTCCTGACTTTTCAATGATTGCCATTCTAACTGGTGTGAGATGGTATCTCACCGTGGTTTTGATTTGCATTTCTCTGATAGTCAGTGATGGTGAGCATTTCTTCATGTGTCTGTTGACTGTGTGAATGTCTTCTTTTGAGAAATGTCTGTTCATATCCTTTGCCCACTTTTCGATGGGGTTGTTTGTTTTTCTCTTGTAAATTTGTTTGAGTTCTTTGTAGGTTCTGGATATTAGCCCTTTGTCCGATGAGTAGATTGCAAAAATGTTCTCCCATTCTGTAGGATGCCTGTTCACTCTGAAGGTAGTTTCTTTTGCTGTACAGAAGCTCTTTAGTTTAATTAGATCCCATTTGTCAATTTTGGCTTTTGTTGCCGTTGCTTTTGGTGTTTTAGACATGAAGTCCTTACCCATGCCTATGTCCTGAATGGTATTAACTAGGTTTTCCTCTAGAGTTTTTATGGTATTAGGTCTAACATTTAAGTCTCTAATCCATCTTGAATTAATTTTCGTATGAGGAGTAAGGAAAGGATCCAGTTTCAGCTTTCTACTTATGGCTAGCCAATTTTCCCAGCACCATTTATTAAATAGGGAATCCTTTCCCCATTTCTTGTTTCTCTCAAGTTTGTCAAAGATCAGATGGCTGTAGATGTGTGGTGTTATTTCTGAGGACTCTGTTCTGTTCCATTGGTCTATATCTCTGTTTTGGTACCAGTACCATGCTGTTTTGGTTACTGTAGCCTTGTAGTATAGTTTGAAGTCAGGTAGCGTGATGCCTCCAGCTTTGTTCTTTTGACTTAAGATTGTCTTGGCAATGCGGGCTCTTTTTTGGTTCCATATGAACTTTAAAGCAGTTTTTTCCAAATCTGTGAAGAAACTCATTGGTAGCTTGATGGGGATGACATTGAATCTATAAATAACCTTGGTCAGTATGGCCATTTTCATGATATTGATTCTTCCTATCCATGAGCATGGTATGTTCTTCCATTTGTTTGTATCCTCTTTGATTTCACTGAGCAGTGGCTTGTAGTTCTCCTTGAAGAGGTCCTTTACATCCCTTGGAAGTTGGATTCCTAGGTATTTTATTCTCTTTGAAGCCATTGTGAATGGGAGTTCATTCATGATTTGGCTCTCTGTTTGTCTGTTACTGGTGTATAAGAATGCTTGTGATTTTTGCACCTTAATTTTGTATCCTGAGACTTTGCTGAAGTTGCTTATCAGCTTAAGGAGATTTGGGGCTGAGACAATGGGGTTTTCTTAATATACAATCATCACAATCATGTCATCTGCAAACAGGGACAATTTGACTTCTTCTTTTCCTAACTGAATACCGTTTATTTCTTTCACTTGACTGATTGCCCTAGCCAGAACTTCCAAAACTATGTTGAATAGGAGTGGTGAGAGAGGGCATCCCTGTCTTGTGCCAGTTTTCAAAGGGAATTTTTCCAGTTTTTGCCCATTCAGTATGATATTGGCTGTGGGTTTGTCATAGATAGCTCTTATTATTTTGAGATGCATTCCATCAATACCAAATTTATTGAGCGTTTTTAGCATGAAGGGCTGTTGAATTTTGTCAAAGGCCTTTTCTGCATCTATTGAGATAACCATGTGGTTTTTGTCTTTGGTTCTGTTTATATGCTGGATTACGTTTATTGATTTGCGTATGTTGAACCAGCCTTGCATCCCAGGGATGAAGTCAATTTGATCATGGTGGATAAGCTTTTTGATGTGCTGCTGGATCAGGTTTGCCAGTATTTTATTGAGGATTTTTGCATTGATGTTCATCAGGGATATTGATCTAAAATTCTCTTTTTGTTGTGTCTCTGCCAGGCTTTGGTATGAGGATGATGTTGGCCTCATAAAATGAGTTAGGGAGGATTCCTTCTTTTTCTATTGATTGGAATAGTTTCAGAAGGAATGGTACCAGCTCCTCCTTGTACCTCTGTTAGAATTCAGCTGTGAATCCATCTGGTCCTGGACTTTGTTTGGTTGGTAGGTTATTAATTATTGCCTCAATTTCAGAGCCTGCTATTGGTCTATTCAGGGATTCAGCTTCTTCCTGGTTTAGTCTTGGAAGAGTGTAAGTGTCCAGGAAATTATCCATTTCTTGTAGATTTTCTAGTTTATTTGCGTAGAGGTGTTTATAGTATTCTCTGATGGTAGTTTGTATTTCTGTGGGGTCAGTGCTGATATCCCCTTTATCATTTTTTATTGGGTCTATTTGATTCTTCTCTCTTTCCTTCTTTATTAGCCTTGCTAGCGGTCTATCAATTTTGTTGATCTTTTCAAAAAACCAACTCCTGGATTCATTAATTTTTTGGAGGGTTTTTTGTGTCTTTATCTCCTTCAGTTCTGCTCTGATCTTAGTTATTTCTTGCCTTCTGCTAGCTTTCGAATGTGTTTGCTCTTGCTTCTCTAGTTCTTTTAATTGTGATGTTAGAGTGTCAATTTTAGATCTTTCCAGCTTTCTCTTGTGGGCATTTAGTGCTATAAATTTCCCTCTACACACTGCTTTAAATGTGTCCCAGAGATTCTGGTATGTTGTATCTTTGTTCTCATTGGTTTCAAAGAACATCTTTATTTCTGCCTTCATTTCGTTATGTACCCAGTAGTCATTCAGGAGCAGGTAGTTCAGTTTCCATGTAGTTGAGCAGTTTTGATTGAGTTTTTTACACCTGAGTTCTAGTTTCATTGCACTGTGGTCTGAGAGACAGTTTGTTATAATTTCTGTTCTTTTACATTTGCTGAGGAGTGCTTTACTTCCAATTATGTGGTCAATTTTGGAATAAGTGTGAAGTGGTGCTGAGAAGAATGTATATTCTGTTGATTTGGGGTGGAGAGTTCTGTAGATGTCTATTAAGTCTGCTTGCTGCACAGATGAGTTCAATTCCTGGATATCGTTAACTTTCTGTCTCATTGATCTGTCTAATGTTGACAGTGGGGTGTTGAAGTCTCCCATTATTATTGTATGGGAGTCTAAGTCTCTTTGTAAGTCTCTAAGGACTTGCTTTATGAATCTGAGTGCTCCTGCATTGGGTGCATATATATTCAGGATAGTTAGCTTTTCCTGTTGAATTGATCCCTTTACCATTATGTAATGGCCTTCTTTGTCTCTTTTGATCTTTGATGGTTTGAAGTCTGTTTTATCAGACACTAGTATTGCAACCCCTGCTTTTTTCTGTTCTCCATTTCCTTGGTAGATCTTCCTCCATCCCTTTATTTTGAGCCTATATATGTCTCTGCGTGTGAGATCGGTCTCCTGAATACAGCAAACTGATGGGTCTTGACTCTTTATCCAGTTTGCCAGTCTGTGTCTTTGAATTGGAGCATTTAGTCCATTTACATTTAAGGTTAATATTGTTATGTGTGAACTTGATCCTGCCATTATGATATTAACTGGTTATTTTGCTCGTTAGTTGATGCAGTTTCTTCCTAGCCTCGATGGTCTTTATATTTTGGCATGTTTTTGCAATGGCTGGTACCGGTTGTTCCTTTCCATGTTTAGTGCTTCCTTCAGGGTCTCTTGTACGGCTGGCTTGGTGGTGACAATATCTATAAACATTTGCTTATCTGTAAAGGATTTTATTTCTCCTTCACTTATGAAACTTAGTTTGGCTGGATATGAAATTCTGGGTTTAAAATTCTTTTCTTTAAGAATGTTGAATATTGACCCCCACTCTCTTCTGGCTTGGAGAGTTTCTGCTGAGAGATCTTTTGTTAGTCTGATGTGCTTCCCTTTGTGGGTAACCCGGTGTTTCTCTCTGGCTGCCCTTAAAATTTTTTTCCTTCATTTTAACTTTGGTGAATCTGGCAGTTATGTGTCTTAGAGTTTCTCTTCTCGAGGAGTATCTTTGTGGCGTTCTCTGTGTTTCCTGGATTTGAATGTTGGCCTGCCCTACTAGGTTGGGGAAGTTCTCCTGGATGATATCCTGAAGAGTGTATTCCAACTTGGTTCCATTTTCCCCCTCACTTTCAGGCACCCCAATCAGACGTAGATTTGTTCTTTTTACATAATCCCATACTTCTTGCAGGCTTTGTTCATTTCTTTTTCTTTTTTTTTTCTTTAGATTTCTCTTCTTGCTTCATTTCGTTCATTTGATCCTCAATTGCTGATACTCTTTCTTCCAGTTGATCGAGTCGGTTACTGAAGTTTGTGCATTTGTCACTTATTTCTCGTGTCATGGTTTTCATCTCTGTCAGTTCGTTTATGGTGTTCTCTGTATTAATTATTCTAGTTATCAATTCTTCCACTCTTTTTTCAGGATTTTTAGTTTCTTTGTGCTGTGTACGTAATTCCTCCTTTAGCTCTGAGAAGTTTGATGGACTGAAGCCTTCTTCTCTCATCTCGTCAAAGTCATTCTCCATCCAGCTTTGATCCGTTGCTGGCGATGAGCTGCGTTCCTTTGCAGAGGGAGATGCGCTCTTATTTTTTGAATTTCCAGCTTTTCTGCCCTGCTTTTTCCCCATCTTTGTGGTTTTATCTGCCTCTGGTCTTTGATGATGGTGATGTACTGATGGGGTTTTGGTGTGGGTGTCCTTCCTGTTTGATAGTTTTCCTTCTAACAGTCAGGACCCTCAGCTGTAGGTCTGTTGGAGATTGCTTGAGGTCCACTCCAGACCCTGTTTGCCTGGGTGTCAGCAGCAGAGGCTGCAGAAGATAGAATACTGCTGAACAGCTAGTGTACCTCTCTGATTCTTGCTTTGGAAGCTTCCTCTCAGGGATGTACTCCACCGTGTGAGGTGTGGGGTATCGGTCTGCCCCTAGTGGGGGATGTCTCTCAGTTAGGCTACCCAGGGGTCAGGGACCCACTTGAGCAGGCAGTCTGTCCATTCTCAGATCTCAACCTCCATGTTGAGATCCACTGCTCTCTTCAAAGCTGTCAGACAGAGTCCTTTGCATCTGCAGAGGTTTCTGCTGCTTTTTTTTTGTTTGTTTAGCTGTGCCCTGTCCCCAGAGGTGGAGTCTACAGAGAGATGCAGGACTCCTTGAGCTGTTGTGAGCTCCACCCATTTCAAGCTTCCCAGCAGCTTTGTTTACCTACCTAAGCCTCAGCAATGGCAGGCACCCCTCCCCCAGGCTCGCTGCTGCCTTGCCTTAGATTGCAGACTGCTGTGCTAGCAATGAGGGAGGCTCCGTGCACGTGGGACCCTCCTGGCCAGGTGTGGGATGTATTCTCCTGGTGTGCCTCTTTACTAAGACCCTTGGTAAAGCGCAGTATTGGGATGGGAGTTACCCGATTTTCCAGGTGTTGTGTGTCTCAGTTCCCCTGGTTAGGAAAAGGGATTCCTTTCCCCCTTGTGCTTCCCCGGGGAGGCAATGCCTCCCCCTGCTTCAGTTCTCACTGGTCAGGCTGCAGCAGCTGACCAGCACTGATTGTCTGGCACTCCCTAGTGAGATGAACCCAGTACCTCAGTTGAAAATGCAGAAATCTCCTGTCTTCTGTGTTGCTAGCGCTGGGAGCTGGAGCCTGGAGCTGTTCCTATTCGGCCATCTTGTTCCAGTACAGTCATTCTTTGATTTTTTTTTTTTTTTTTTTTTTTTTTTTGTTGGGTTTTTGCTTTTTTCCCCAGGGGGGGGTGGGTTGG
>NC_037689.1:71260896-71394686 GCF_003255815.1 Theropithecus gelada | reverse complement strand
ATTTTTTTTTTTTTTTTTTTTTTTTTGAGACGGAGTTTCGCTCTATCGCCCAGGCTGGAGTGCAGTGGCCAGATCTCAGCTCACTACAAGCTCTGCCTCCCGGGTTCACGCCATGCTCCTGCCTCAGCCTCCCAAGTAGCTGGGACTACAGGTGCCCGCCACCTTGCCCGGCTAGTTTTTTTTTTGTACTTTTTAGTAGAGACGGGGTTTCACCATATTAACCAGGATGGTCTCGATCTCCTGACCTCGTGATCCGCCCATCTCGGCCTCCCAAAGTGCTGGGATTACAGGCTTGAGCCACCGCGCCCGGCCTCTTTGATTTTTTGAAGGGTTTTTTTCACCTCTATTTCCTTCATTTCTGCCCTGATCTTAGTTATTTCTTGTCTTCTAGTAGCTGTTACATTTGTTTGCTCTTGCTTCTCTGATTGTTTTAATTTTGATGTTAGTATTTCAATTTTACATCTTTCCTGCTTTCTCCTGTGGGCATTTAGTGCTGTAAATTTCCCTCCAAACACTGCTTTAGCTGTGTTGCAGAGATTCTGGTACGTTATGTCTTTGTTCTCACTGGTTTTGAAGGACTTATTTATTTTTACCTTAATTTCCTTATTTACCCAGTAGTCATTCAGGAGCAGTTTGTTCAGTTACCTTGTAGTTGTGTGGTTTTGAGTTGAGTTTGTTAATCCTGAGTTCTAATTTGATTGCACTGTGGTCTGACACATTGTTCGTTATGATTACCAGTCTTTTTCATTTGCTGAGGAGTGTTTTACTTCCAATTATGTGGTCAATTTTAGAATAAGTGTTATGTGATGCTGAGAAGTATGTATATTCTGTTGATTTGGGGTCATGAGTTCTGTAGATATGTACTAGGTCCTCTTGATCCAGAGCTGAGTTCAATTCCTGAATATCTTTGTGAATTTTCTGTCTCATCGATCTGTCTAATATCAAACTACCATTGACTTTCTTCACATAATTAGAAAAAAATTCTTTAAATTTTATATGAAACCAAAAAAGAGCTCGTATAGCCAAGACAATCCTAAGCAAAAAGAACAAAACTGGAGTCATCATGCTACCTGAATTCAAACTATAATACAAGACTGTAGTAACCAAAACAGCATGGTACTCATACCAAAACAGATATATAGACCAATGGAACAGAACAGAGAGCTCAGAAATAGGGCCACACATCTACAACCATCTTATCTTCTACAAACCTGACAAAGAAAAGCAATGTGGAAAGGATTCCCTATTTAATAAATGTTGTTGGGAAAACTGGCTAGCCACATGCAGAAAACTGAAACTCAACCCCTTCCTTACACCTTATACAAAAATTAACTCAAGATGGATTAAACAATTAAACATAAGACCTAAAACCATAAAAACATAAAAACCCTGGAAGACAACCTAGGCAATACCATTCAGGACATAGGCATGGGCAAATACTTCATGATTAATATAGCAAAAGCAATGACAACAAAAGCCAAAATTGACAAATGGGATCTAATTAAACTAAAAAGATTCTGCACAGCAAAAGGAACTATCATCAGCATGAACAGGCACCTATAGAATGGGAGAATATTTTTGCAATCTATCTAACTGACAAAGGGCTAATACCCAGAATCTACAAGGAACTTAAACAAATTTACAAAAAATAAAAAATAAATAAAAAATCAAAAAGTGGGCAAAGGATATGAACAGACACTTCTCAAAAGAAGACATTCATGCACCCAACAAACATATGAAAAAAAGCTCGTCTTCACTGGTCATTAGAGAAATGCAAATCAAAACCACAGTGAGACACCATTTTATGCCAGTTACAATGGCGATCATTAAAAAATCAGGAAACAACAGATGCTGGAGAGCATGTGGAGAAATAAGAATGCTTTTACACCATTGTGGGAGTATAAATTAGTTCAACCATTGTGGAAGACAGTGTGGTGATTCCTGAAGGTTCTAGAACCAGAAATACCATTTGACCCTTTAATCCCATTACTGGGTAAACACCCAAAGGATTACAAATCGTTCTACTAAGAAGGCACATGCATACGTCTGTTTATTGCAACACTATTCACAATAGCAAAGACTTGGAACCAACCCAAATGCCCATCAATGATAGACTGGATAAAGAAAATGTGGTACATATACACTATGGAATAGTATGCAGTCAGAAAAAAGGATGAGTTTATGTGCTTTTCCAGGACATGGATGAAGCTGGTAACCATCATTCTCAGCAAGCTGACACAGGAACAGAAAACCAAACACTGCATGTTCTCACTCATAAGCAAGAGTTGAATAATGAGAACACATGGACACAGGGAGGGGAACATCACATACCAGGGCCTGTTGGTGGGTGGGTGGCTAGGTGAGGGATAGCATTAGGAGAAATACTTAATGTAGATGATGGGTTGATGGGTGCATCAAACCACCATAGCACGTGTATGCCTATGTAATAAACCTGCATGTTCTGCACATGTATCCCAGAACTTAAAATATAATAAAAAAAAAAAAATTAGGAATGCCGTTCTTACTCTGCCAAACATAAAAGGATAAATACCTACATGTTTCATGTATCTATATACCCGGACTCAAGAAAACCCTTATGCAAGATTCCATTTATTCAGTGCAAGTTTAGATATCACTGAGTTGACATGTAAGACTAGAAAACACCTACAGAACATGTCAAAAGTCTTTGTTAAGGTCATGTATTCAGACAGTTTTCAGGGGAACTAAATTTTAGCATCTCTCCCCTTTCTGTGGTTATTTGTCCTTGGGGGAAAGTTAGGAGGTATTCTTATTTGATCTCATGATTACTCAGAGGGTGATTCATTCGGTAGAGGATTAGAACTAACAGGTCTATTCTTCATGTTTAAAATCTGTTTTCTTGTGTGGAAAGCAAATTCTTTGAGGTTGATTCACAAGGGAGCTCACTTGAGGCAATCTGTGGCTTTATAGCACCACACAGCACTAAACAGCTTAACTCTGGTTTGAGTGCAGACAAGAACACATTTTTCTCTATGCAGATATTCCATTAGGACACAGACTGTATTGACCTCAGTTGTTTAGATTACAGGTGAAACCAAACACCAGAGCTAACCTTGTGAATCAGCAGGAAAGGCTCTAAGTGTAATTCTCACAGTAGTTGGGAAGTCTCCTGCTCCACAACACCTCCCTCATTAACCTCTCACAGGAACCAAAGTTGCACCATAACACATTTATTCTTTTCAAATATAAAGGTTTGCAGGCTTTCAGTTTCCAATAAAATTAGTTTTGAGAAAAAGGGAGAAACGGCAAGTAATGCTTTTCTAACTGCCTTCTTTGGAACTCTAGTTAGTATCTTAAGATATTACTGATTAAAAGGGGTTTCCGTGGCCAAATAAGTTTGGAAACATTACACATTACAGTCTACTCTTCGATCCTCAACATGACTTACAAGGTATCTAGTACGTTACATCTTTTAAAGAGTGTTTCATTAAATAGATGTGTTTACTTTTTTTTTGTTTTTTTAAACTCAGTATTCCTCAAACATACTTGGTTTTGAAATCTTGTTTTCTTGAAATGCCCACTAACAACAACCTGCTGAGCTAATGTTTTGGGCAATATATGTTGGGAAATCTCAGCATAAAACATTCTCTGCTGAGTTCTCACATGGTTTGTTAACAGTGTATTGAGCATGGAGTCCTGATTTTTCCAGAAAATTACATGGGTAACGGTGACAAAGACTGTCAGGAGCAAGATAAGTATTCAAAAAGTGATATTGAGAACAATACTAAAGACATATTTATGCCTTTTTTGCATGTTTTCCTCAGGCTGGTATTGAAAATATTCCTTATTTTCAACATGATCAGAGCACTATATATATATATATTCTCATACAGATGATACACTTAAATTATAGAAAATACCATAAAGCAAAGCTTGTAAACCTTGTCTACGCATCAGAATCAAAGTATATCTCCCTTTTTTTTTTTTTTTTTTTTTTTGATACAGATGTTTGGGACCCACTCTAGAATTATAAAATCAAAATATCTGGGGATGGGGCCTTGTTCTTTCTCTCTCAATGTTGATGTTTGTGTGTGTGTGTGTTTGTGTGTGTGTGTGTACACAAGTGTTATTCAATCCAATGTTACTCAAATGTACAACTAAATTAATGTATAAAAATAAAACTAATAAAATTAAATTTAAATTATCTATAATTCTATTGTCCATAATCTCATCATCCAGAGAAGACTAATTTTAATATTTTGCCATATTTAATTTCAATATTGCATAGACTTCTATATAAATTTGAATACACACACAAAGATAGCATATAAAACATAGTAGATCTTTTAATGTATTTAAAGGTTTTAATCTCATTTTATTCATTTAACATTATAGTGTGAACATCTTTTCATGTCATTTAAAATACTTCAGAAATACCATTTTAATAGCCTCATAATACTTCATAGTATGAACGTTTTATAATTTACTTAACCAATTCTTTTTGTGAATATTTACTATATTTTCCATTTTTTTGGCCTGTGATGATAGTATTTTTATATAAATTCTAATCAAATTACTGATCTTACAAATAACGTTGATTGAAGCAGAATTGCTACTGGGAAATTCTAAAGCCTTCTATGTACATTATACAATTATCTTCCAAAAGAATTGTGCCACTTGACACACTCAAGTTTTCTCATTTTGCTTTATTTTAGATAACTGCATTTAAGCAAAATTTACCTCAGATTTAGAAAGGGGTCCTTAATCTGTGGTTTGTGACCCATCCCCAATCTCCATGGATGACTAGAGGCAATATGATTGGAGTTAAGCTATTCTATTAATCCTCTACAATCAAATGCAAAATTGGGAATGTCTGTATGGACATTTTTCTAGGAAGTGCATTGGCATTGTTTATCAGCTTCTCAAAGTGCACTGTGAAACAGAAATCACTAGTCTGAAAAATCCCTTGAGTTCCTTGCTTGAGGACGTTAAGTATTAAAGCATATTGGACAATTGCCGACGCCAGAGAGTGTTTTCTTTAAAAGAAGCCTCAAACAAGAGGCATTTGATTAACTGAGCTTATAAAAAGAGATGAATCTCTCATAGGCTCATGTCTCCTCTTTGTGTGAGAAATCATCGGCTTTCTCTTTCTATATATATGAGGCTAGTCATAGAAATATTATTATGTGGTTCCAAGTTTAATAGCCCTTATTTCCCCTATTAGCTAAGAATCCTTTGCTGGTCAGATAGACACGTTGGAAAGGTCTGCTTTAATTTTCATGAACGTCCATTTTATACTGTTATTTTCTATTAAAGAAGCCATATTACTGTTCAAATAATTTTATTTCTAGTAATTTTATGTCAAAATATCACTTTTTGGATAGCACAGTGGATATTTTCAAGGGGTAGGTGTTGATCAGTCCAGTTAATTTTCTAAAAGGAAAAGTAACTCTCTCAGCTATTTATTGCTACATAAAAATATACCCCAAAACTTACTATCTTAAAACAGTAAAAGTCATTTACTTACTCACGATTCTGGAATTTGGGTAGGGCTCAGAAGGGACGGTCTCCTTTCTACATAGTATTTGCTTGAGAAGCTCAACTCTAGATGGAAGATACAAAATGGTCTTACTCATATATTTAGTGCCTCAGCTTGTGTGGAATGATTGGGGGCTACCTTGGACTCTCTCTTTTCCCAGTGTAGTCTCTAATTTTCCAGGACCTGTTTTTCTCAAAATAACTTTTCTCTTTAGCCCGGTGTACCTACTTCTTTATATGATGGCTAGCTCCTAAGAGAGGGAAATCAGAAGCTATTAACAGTCTTAAAGGTTAGGTTTAGAACTGGTACAGAGTCACTTCCACGGCAGTGTGTTGGTCAAAGGAAGTCACAAGGCTCCCTACTATCAAGAAAAAAGGAAAATAAACTCTACCTCTTGAATGGTGAAACAGCAGGAGAGTATGAGAGTACAGAATGGATTTTTGTTGTTGTTGCAGAAATTGCCTTACAGAAACCTCTGAGTAAAGTAGACGGATGGAGGTACTCAGAGGGGAAGACTTGGCTCTGTTTTCTCTTTTTTAGGGTAAATCCCAAACATTATTCTGGTATTCTTTCTCTCCAGTATCAAAAGGGTCAGTCATTTTAGCAGGGAAAACGCTATGTAGGTGTTTAAAATCACATAGACTTTACAAACCATATTCATCAGAACACAAGTGTTTTCAGTTGGTCTCAATTAATGGGCTGTGTAAGAAAAAAAGATCATCAAATATATTTAAGAAACAGCTGGATATTCCACTTCTTTTCTTGGTGTTTACATCACACATTGATACATTAAATAATTTGATAAGTTCTAGAGTAAGAACAACTGTTGTACAGTTTTAAACTCAGCATTTCTCAAGCTTTTAAAATATAATTCCTTTTTTATCTTGGGGTATTTGATAATATCTCAAAAGACACTACTGTTTTAAGGAGACTCGATATAGACATAGTTTCGGCTACAACAGATGTTTAAGTAACCTTTCTGTGACCTGATCAACTGTTGGCCATATTTAAGATTTTGTCTGTAAATGGAAGAGAAAGTGGCTTCAGAAAGTTTTCCTATTTTGTTTGTTTGTTTGGTTGATTGCTTTGGTTTTATTCTACTGGATTGCAAGTGTCTAGAGTATTGTCAGATTTTTATAGCCACTAATGGTTACCTGAAGTATTAATATCATTTTTAATAGAGATTTGGCAGTACACAAAGTGTCCTTAAATATACATGTACATTGAGAAGTATAGATCAACAGTTTTTCCATGATGTAGGACTATGCATAGGGAAGTGGAGTCGTGTGTGTGTGTGTGTGTGTGTGTGTAAGTACAATATCTGTTAGTGAACCTTGTTCCATTTACTCCAGGGCCTTGCCCCTGCCCCCTGGGGGCTATATTTTGAGCACTCAATAGGACCAGAGGAACAGAAGAGAAATGATCTAAACACTATATATCAAAGAGTTTCAGAAAATAAGGATACAAGGAGGAAAGCAGGTGATAGACGTAAAAGTAACTGACTAGAGGAAATGCAAAGAGGGAACCTAAACAGTAAAATCTGGAGTTTGATGGTAGGCTAGGTTGGGAGAGTGCAGATACTCTTGCCCAATCAAGTTTGTTAGTGGCAAACGACAGGAAGTCACTTTGGTCATTATAAGCAGAATAGGGCTGGAAAACTGGATAATCAGACTTGGGAGAACAGGCAAGTACCAAAAGAAGCCAGGTGGCAGGAATTACAAATTAGGCCATACCATTTGAGCAGCATGATTAAGATATCACTGCCACTACCTACAGAATGGGAGAAAATTTTTGCAATCTACTCATCTGACAAAGGGCTAATATCCAGAACCTACAAAGAACTCAAACAAATTTACAAGAAAAAAACAAACAACCCCATCGAAAAGTGGGCAAAGGATATGAACAGACAGTTCTCAAAAGAAGACATTCATACAGCCAACAGACACATGAAAAAATGCTCATCATCACTGGCCATCAGAGAAATGCAAATCAAAACCACAATGAGATACCATCTCACACCAGTTAGAATGGCAATCATTAAAAAGTCAGGAAACAACAGGTGCTGGAGAGGATGTGGAGAAATAGGAACACTTTTACAATGTTGGTGGGATTGTAAACTAGTTCAACCATTATGGAAAACAGTATGGCGATTCCTCAAGGGTCTAGAACTAGAAGTACCATATGACCCAGCCATCCCATTACTGGGTATATACCCAAAGGATTAGAAATCATGCTGCTATAAAGACACATGCACACGTATGTTTATTACGGCACTATTCACAATAGCAAAGACTTGGAATCAACCCAAATGTCCATCAGTGACAGACTGGATTAAGAAAATGTGGCACATATACACCTTGGAATACTCTGCAGCCATAAAAAAGGATGAGTTTGTGTCCTTTGTAGGGACATGGATGCAGCTGGAAACCATCATTCTCAGCAAACTATGGCAAGAACAGAAAACCAAACACCGCATGTTCTCACTCATAGGTGGGAACTGAACAATGAGATCACTTGGACTTGGGAAGGGGAACATCACTCACCGGGGCCTATCGTGGGGAGGGGGGAGGGGGGAGGGATTGCATTGGGAGTTATACCTGATGTAAATGACGAGTTGATGGGTGCTGACGAGTTGATGGGTGCAGCACGCCAACATGGCACAGGTATACATATGTAACAAACCTGCACGTTATCCACATGTACCCTATAACTTAAAGTATAATTAAAAAAAAAAAAAAGATATCGCTGCCACTGTTGTTAAAAACCGGATGTTGCTACCTCTGCCACTGAAATGAATGATAAGTTGTGATTGCTCTTTTTATATTACTCACCATGGTTTGTTAGCTTAAATTGTTAGAGTAATTTTCCATTAACTTTTACCACTGCATATATATATTTTTTTTTGAGAAAAAAATACAAGATATCACTTGAATTTTGACCATATTTTTTCTCTGTAACCATTGAGTAGTAGGAGTCAGGATCAATAATTTTAGCCAAAATCATAACTATATATTTTTTGCCTGCTTACCTATCCAGTGACATGGAAAACTTTAAATGTTCAGGTAAATGTTTCCTCTTTTAATTCAGTGCACTTATTACTACGAATAATGGTAGAAGACTTCCTTCTAAAGTACAAAACTATTTTTTAAATAGTTCATTGAGGTGCGGTTCATGTAAAATAAAATTAGCCATTATTAAAAACAACTCAGTGGCATCTATTACATTCACAACTTCACGTGATCACCACCCCTATATAGTTCTGAAATATTTCTGTCATTCCAAAGAAAAAAACCTCACCCATTAAGCAGTTTTCCCAATTCTCCCCTGTCTCAAGACCCTGGAAACCACCATTTGTATTCTCTCTCTATGAATTTTTTCATTCTCTAATAGATATTTCATGTAAATGGAGTCATACAATAGGTGATCTTTTATGGCTGACTTCTAATATTTAGCATATCATTTTGGAGGTTCATCCATGCTTTAACTGTTATCAGAGATTAACTTATTTGTATGGCTAAATAATATTCCCTTGTGTGTACATAACACAATTTGTCTTTCATTGTTCTATTCATAAACAGTTGGGACGTTTCTACATTTTGGCTATTGTAAATAGAGCTGCTATAAAGATGTCTTTACATGTGCTTGTTGAGTATCTATTTTAAATTATTTTAGTATACACCAGAAGTAGAATTACCGGGTCATGTGGTAATTCTATGCTCAACTTTTGGAGGAACTACCAAATTATTTTCCACAGTGAGAAAACTGTTAAACATTCCAATAGCAATGTATGAGTGTTCCAAATTTTCCACATCTCTGTCAACACTTATTTTCATTCCTAATGGGAGTGAAACAGTATCTGCTTGCAGTATTAATTTGCATTTTCCTAATGACTAATGATATTAAGCATCTTTTTATGTTTTAGTCCCATTTTTAATTGGAATGTTTGTCTTATTTGTCTTTATATTTTCTTGATACTAGACTCTTGATTGATATTGCAAATATTTTCTTTTATTCTGTGGGTTTTCACTTTATTGATAATGTCCTTTGATGCACAAATTTTTAAATTTTGTTAAAGTCCAAATTATCTATTTGTTTCTTTTGCTGCTCATGCTTTTGGTGTCATATCTAAAAAACCATTGCCAAATCCAAAACCATGAAGACTTACCCCTGTGTTTTCTTCTAATGAACTTTTATTATTTTAACTCTTAAAATTGGGTCATTGATACATTTCGAGTTAATTTTTATATCTGGAGTGGCATAGGTATCTACTTTGGCAAGTGAATATGCAGCTCTCCTATGAAAATTTGTTAAACTCCTTCACTTCGCCCTCCAGCCGCTGCAGCTGCAGCCTGACCGTGAGCGTGACGAGCGGCTTCAGCAGCTAGCGGAGCGGTGGCTGCGGCCCCCCTCAGGAGACCACCAGATTCCCCTCTTCCCACGGCCTCGCCATGGCGACCTACGGACAGACTTGCGCGCGGCCAATGTGTATTCCTCCATCATATGCTGACCTTGGCAAAGCTGCCAGAGATATTTTCAACAAAGGATTTGGTTTTGGGTTGGTGAAACTGGATGTGAAAACAAAGTCTTGCAGTGGCGTGGAATTTTCAACGTCTGGTTCATCTAATACAGACACTGGTAAAGTTACTGGGACCTTGGAGACCAAATATAACTGGTGTGAGTATGGTCTGACTTTCACAGAAAAGTGGAACACTGATAACACTCTGGGAACAGAAATCGCAATTGAAGACCAGATTTGTCAAGGTTTGAAACTGACATTTGATACTACCTTCTCACCAAACACAGGAAAGAAAAGTGGTAAAATCAAGTCCTCTTACAAGAGGGAGTGTATAAACCTTGGTTGTGATGTTGACTTTGATTTTGCTGGACCTGCAATCCATGGTTCAGCTGTCTTTGGTTATGAGGGCTGGCTTGCTGGGTACCAGATGACCTTTGACAGTGCCAAATCAAAGCTGACAAGGAATAACTTTGCAGTGGGCTATAGGACTGGGGACTTCCAGCTACACACTAATGTGAATGATGGGACGGAATTTGGAGGATCAATTTATCAGAAAGTATGTGAAGATCTTGACACTTCAGTAAACCTTGCTTGGACATCAGGTACCAACTGCACTCGTTTTGGCATTGCAGCTAAATATCAGTTGGATCCTACTGCTTCCATTTCTGCAAAAGTCAACAACTCTAGCTTAATTGGAGTAGGCTACACTCAGACTCTGAGGCCTGGTGTGAAGCTTACACTCTCTGCTCTGGTAGACGGAAAGAGCATTAATGCTGGAGGCCACAAGCTTGGGCTCGCCCTGGAGTTGGAGGCTTAATCCAGCTGAAAGATACCTTTGGGAATGGATATCAGAAGATTTGGCCTTAATATATTTCCATTGTGACCAGCAGCAGGCTTTTTTTCCCCCAAGAAGATGATCAAAACAAAGGATGATCTCAACAAGAGCTGTATTTTAAGTATTTAGACAGTTCCTTGTTAGCTGGTTTCTAGTTGAATTGGTTATCTAGTTACCAATGCTGCAGTCCTGCAGTCACCTATACATTATTTAAATGTATTTAACTGTTAAATGCGCTACCCACCAATAATGAAATAGACCTTTATGAAAACTGTGCAATTGTGTGCATGTTTGTTTTTATGTTCCTTTAGAAAACATTGACTATTACCATTGAATGAGATGGATCAGTGGATATTGAGATGAGGTTAAAAATTTTGTTAAGTTCAGCCATTATTACTTTTGGTATCCCAGAACATGACAAATTATGAATAAAACAAGTATACATAAAAAAAAAAAAAAAAAAAAAAGAAAATTTGTTAAACAGTCTGTTATTTCCCCCATTGAATGAACTTGGCAATGTTGAAAATCAATGGTAATTGATATATGAGTTTATTCTGGATAGTCAGTTCTAGTCCATAACACTAGATATCTGTCCTATGCCAGTTACCTTTGGGGTATGTTTTGAAATTAACAACTGTGGTTCTTCCAACTTTATTGTCCCTTCTCAAGATTGTTTTGGCTATTCAGGGACCCTTACAATTCTATGCAATTTTAATGATCAATTTTATTCATTTCTGGAAAAAAAGGCATTGAGATGTTATTAGAGACATTGACTATAGATTTATTTGGGTTTTATTGATATCTTAACAATATTAAGTCTTTCAATCCATGAGAACAGAATTTCTTTTCATATTTTTAGGTCTTTAACATCTTTCAGCAATGTTGTGTTGTTGTTTCCATACAAGTGTTTCCGTGTCTTAGTTACATTTATTACTAAATTTTAATAGTTTAAAAAATTTTTAAATTGTAAAAATAAATTTAAAAAACTTCTTTCTTGTTCATTGCTGGTACATAGAAACTAAACTGATTCTGTGTACTGATCTTGTACCCTGGAACGTTGTATAAATTCTTAAATATATTAAAAAGTTTTTTTAGTGGACATTTCAATATTTGTGGACATGCTAAGTTATTTCTTTCTTTACAATTTGGAAGCTTTTAATTTTTTTATTACCTTACCTAATTGCTCTGTCTAGAACTTCTGTGCAATATTAAATGGAAGAGGTTAAAATGGACATTCTTGTCTTGTCCCTGATCTTAGGAGGAAAACTTTCAGTATGACATTATTGAGTAAGATGTTAGCCGTGGGTCTTTCAAAAGGCCCTTCATTACGTTGAGGAAGTTTCCTTACAGTATTAGTTTTCCATGTGTTTTTATCATGAAAAGGTGTTTAATGCTGTCAAATGATTGTTCTCTATCAATCAGGATGATCATGTGCTTTTTTGTTCTTCATTCTATTAATTTTCTTAAAACATCCTTTCATTCTTGGGATAAATTCAACTAAGTCATGGTGATATTATCCTCTTTGCATGCTTTTGAGTCTTTTTTTCAAGTGTATTTTGAGGAAATTGTATCTATATTCACGAGTGATATTGATGTGTAATTTTCTGTGATGAGTTTACCTGGTTTTTGCATCAGAATAATGATAACCTGTCCGGGTGCGGTGGCTTACACCTGTAATCCCAGCATTTTAGGAGGCCGAGGCAGGCAGATCACAAGGTCAGTAGTTCAAGACCAGCCTTGTCAATATGGTGAAACCCCATCTCTACTAAAAATACAAAAATTAGCTGGGCATGCTGGCAGGCATCTATAATACCAGCTACGTGGGAGGCTGAGGCAAGAGAATCACTTGAACCTAGGAGGCTAAGATTGCAGTGAGCTGAAATTGTGCCACTGCACTCCAGCCTGGGCAATAGTGTGAGATTCAGTTTCCAAAAAAAAAAAAAGATTGCCTTATGAAATTAGTTAAAAAGTAGTCCCTTCTCTTGTATCATTTGCAAAAGATTAATAAGGATTGGCAATAATTCTTTAAATGTTTGATAGTATTTACCAAGAAAGCCACATGTTTCTGGGCTTTACTTTGGGAACAAGAAAAAGGAGTTAGAACTGTTTCAGTTTTTTATTATTGGACTATTCATATTTTCCATTTCTTCTTGAGTCAGTTTTAACAAATTATGGCTTTCTAATAATTTGTCCGCTTCATCTAGGTCATCTATTCTGTTTACATATAGTTGTACACAGTATTGTCTTACAATTGACTTTTATATCTGTAAGGTCCCAAATAGTAATGCTCCCAATATCATTTCTTGTTTTAATCATTTGTATCTTTTCTCCCTTTTTTTCCACCAGTCTAGCTAGAGGTTTGTCATTTTTGTTGGTCTTCTTGAAGAACCAACTTTTGATTGCACCGATTTCTCTATTGTTTTTCCATAACCTATTTCACCTATCTCAGCTATAATTATTTTTTTATTCAACCCTTGGGTTTAACTTGAAGTTCTATTTTTTCTAGTTCCTTAATCTGCATAGTTAGGGTATTAACTTGAGACCATTATTTTTGCTTAATGTAGGCATTTACTGCTGTAAAATTCCCTCTGAGTCCTGCCTTTACTAAATCTCATAAGTTTTGATATGTTTGTTTTAGTTTTTATTGATCTCTAAGTGTTTTCCTTCCTCCCTTCCTCCCTTTCTCCTTCCTCCTTTCTCCATTCCTCTTTTCCTCCTTTCCTCCTTCCTTCCTTTCCTCTTTTCTTTCCTTCTTTCTTTCTTTCTTTCTTTCTTTCTTTCTTTCTTTCTTTCTTTCCTTTCCTTCTTTCTTTCTTTCTTTTTCTTCCCTTCTTCTTTTCTTTCATTCTTCTTTTTCTTTCTTTCTTCTTTCCTCTTCTTCTTCTAATAGGGTCTTTCTCTGGCATGATCTATGCTCACTGCAACCTCCACCTCCTGGATTCAAAAGAGTCTCTCACCTCAGCCTCCCAAGTACCTAGGATTACAGGTGCATGCCACCATACCTGGCTTGTATTTTTAATAGAGACAAGGTTTCACCATGTAGGCAAGGCTGGTCTTAAACTCCTGACCTCAAGTAATCCACCCACCTCAGCCTTCCAAAGTGCTAGGATTACAGACACGAGCCACCCCACCCAGCCTCGATCTCTAAGTGTTTTCTAATTTCCCTTGTGAATACTTTTTTTGACCCATTGGTTGTTCAAGATTATGTTGTTTGATTTTGACACATGTGTGATTTTTTTAGTTATACTCCTGCAATTAATTTCTAGCTTCATTCCATTGTGGTCAGAGAAGATACTCTGTATGATATCTACTCCTTAAAATCCATAGAGGCTTGTTTTGTATTCTAAAATGTGGTCTATCCTGGAGAATATTCCATTTGCTTCTGAGAGAATTGTGTATCTACTATTTTACTATAAATGTTTGATATATATCTACTACATCTGATTGGTTTATAGTGTTAGTCAAGTTCCCTAACTCTCCTTCAACCTACTATCTATTCATTATGAAAAATAGG
This sequence comes from Theropithecus gelada, assembly GCF_003255815.1. NCBI lineage: Eukaryota > Metazoa > Chordata > Mammalia > Primates > Cercopithecidae > Theropithecus > Theropithecus gelada. Next base: position 71,380,303 of record NC_037689.1, on the reverse strand, counting down.
GCATTGAAGTTTCCAATTATTATCATAGAACTCTCTTTTCTGCCTTCAATTTTGTCAATGTTTACTTTGTATAACTTGTGACTGTGAAGTTTGGTGCAAATATATTTAAAATTAGTATATTTTCTTACTATAGTGACTCTTACAATATACAATGTATTTATTTGATCTTGCAACAGATCTTGCCTTAAAATCTATTTTGGCTGAGATTAATATAGTACTCTAGTTCTCTATTGGTTGCTATTTTCATGAAATGTTTTTTATTCTTTCAGTTTTCACCTATTTGCACTTATAATCTAAAGTGAATAACTTGTAGACAGCATACAGTTGGATCATGTTTTAATGTAATTCAATTCTGCCAATTTCTGACTTTTGATTTCAGAGTTTAATTAATTTACAAAAATATAATGTTAAGGAAAGATTTATTTCTGCTGTTTTGCTATTTATTTTCTGTGTGTGTTATACCTTTTTTGTTTCTCATTGTCTCCAATATGTTTTTGTGTTTAGTTGATTTTTTAAATGCATCATTTATTATCTTCTCATTTCCTTTTGAGTGTATCTTTTAGATATTTTCCTAATGGTTACCATGAGAATCACAATTAACAACTTACATTTATAGCAATCTAGATTCAACTGAGACCAACTTAGCTTCATTAGCAAACATTTTGCTTCTAATAAGATCTGCTCCTCCATTATTTTGTTGTCACAAATCATGTAATTTTATATTGTATGCCCACTATAATTATTTTTTTATGGATTTTTCTTTCATATTATTAAAGGGATAAAAAGTTCAATTAAAAACCAAAATATAGTAATGTTGGCTTTCAGCAGAGATTTTTTAATTTCTTTGTACAACTTCTAGTTACTGACTTTTTGTTTCAACTTTAAGGAGCATCTTTAGCTTTTTGTGGAAAAGTGGTCTGTTGGTGATAATCTTCCTCAGATTTTGTTAAACCTGAAAATGTTTTTATTTCTTTTTTATTTCTTAAAAAATTGGTAAAATACATATAAACTCTACCATCTTAACCTTTTTTATGAGTACAATTTATTAGCATTAGGTACATTTATATTACTGAGCAACTGTCACCACCATCTATCTTGAAACATTTTTTCATCTTGCAAAACTAAAACTCTGTATTCATTAAATAGTAACTACCCACTACCAAGCAAAGAAAAATGTCAGAAACCAAAGAAAACAGGAAATACAGCCAAGGTCAAACATAGTTAGGGTAACACTATCACTATAGCCACCACTGAATACTGAATTTCACTGATAGCATAAAAGTTACCACTGACATATGCCAAATTAACTCTAAAGCATTTCTACTTCTTTATTTCCCCTGATTTATATTCATAGTCTCAAGTTGGAGAATCAAATTAATTGATCTTAAGCTATGTGTTCATGTACCACCTGCCAAAAATCAGAAAAGTTAAGTCACCTAGACCCAACAACTTCATTAGTAGTAGGTAGAATGGCTCCAAAAGAAAAAATAGTTTGATGAGTAGCAAAAATAAATAAATAAATAAATAAATAAATAAATAAATAAAAATAAAATTGATTGGTCTCAGAGACTATAGTGAAGGTGACTTTATAGGTGGTGATAATGTGAGTGTGGAGAGTAGAGAGCCCAGCTGAGGACGGAAATAAAGAGTTAATCTGTCCTTAGCTATGAACATTGAAGGACCTTAGTAAAGGAAATAATTGGTCAAGTTATTACAACATTCTGTCTCTGACAGAAATTAACAATTTTCCCCAACTTCTTATGTACTAGCAAAATTGTTATTTGAGCATACTGCGTCTCAGCCGAACACCACATTTGTAAGCCTCACTTACAGCAACATCTGGCCACATGGCTAAGTTCTGGCCATGAGATGTGATAAAAGTGATGTGTGCAATAGCTGAGGTATTCCCCTTAAGGATAAATAATATTCTCCATTTTTCACATTTTCTCCTTCCTACTAGATGGGATGTGAATACAATAAATGGGAGCTGAGACAGCTATTTCAGGCCAAAATGTGAAAGCTGCATTTTTAGGCTGTAGATGCAACAATTTGGAAGTATGATAGGTCTGTAATAGTTGTAGAGTTACCATATCAGCCCTGGAGTATAAAGACAAACTTTGCATGAGATAAAAACAAATTTTATTGCCTCTAAGCGACTATCACTTTGATTCTAGATAACTGTTATAGCATTTGGGCCAACATCACAACCGATACACTTCTTATAGCTAGCTATGAGATGCATTTCACAGCTCTCTCCTGTGAGGTTTGCAAGTTAGGTATGATCTAGCTGCAGAGCTATATTCAGGCCAAAGACTCATCCAAGGACTCTTTTTTAATGTAACACAAATAGATGACGAAAAGCTAAACCCCAATAGTGAAATGTTGCAAAAGTTCAGTGTTTTCTGTCAGAAATGGGATTTGTGCCTATTCTTGAATCTTGTATCTCTTTCATAAGTCACAATTAAATGTCTAATATTTGTTTAATCTCCTAAGTGAATTAGACCATGTGTTAACTTAGAAAACGGTTATGTTGATTAAGCCTGATAATACATAAAGGTAATGTTACATTTTCTTTTTTCAAAATTGTCATAGAGTTTCACCAAGTCCTGAAACACATTTTTAAAAATGTCTTGCTCCACACAATAGTGTTACTGCCTTCTTAATATTCAATGTTATGGACTTGCTTAAGTCTTATAAATTACTTTTAAATTACTTTAATGTTTTTTAAAGTATAAGGCCCTACAAATCAGAATCAGAAAGTTCAGTTGTTCTCAACTGTACATTAAATTCACTTGGTTCAGCCTGTTAGAAAACACCGACACATTAAATTTACCTAGGTTAGCCTTTTAGAAAATACTGACATCCCAGAAATTGAATAACTTGTTCTTTGTGGGTGGCTCAACAGTTTTTAAAACTTCCCATAGAATTTTAATGTGCAACCAAAATTGGGAAACATTGCTCTAATCCAACCCCTTGTCCATTTAAAATGCTACACAATGATTCTTAAGTCCAGCTAAATATGTAGACTATTCACCTAGTTCATCTCCTTCATTTTATAAATGGAAAAACAAGTACAGACAATTGAAGGAACAAAATAAAGTTCAATGTCAGACCCAGGTCCAGAAGCCAATATAGGAACAGATGTCCATGCTCTAGAGGAATCAGTCAAAGGTGCTAATAAAGAAAATGAATGATGGAGGAGGAAAGAAAGTTAGTGAAGCTGAAGTAATTAAATTTGATAAAACCGTACTTGTGAAACTTCAGGAAGGAACTATGTCAGAGACATCTTTGTTCTTTTGTTGCCAAATACTGTGACTGGCATTTAATAGGTGCTCAGTGTTTTCTGAGTAAATAAATGTGTGCAAAAGAAATAGTAAAGATGATATAACTTTAGAAATAGCAAAGATGATTCCTGGTGTCAGTAGTCAAGAAATTTTTCAAGGAGGATGGCTTTGACTTAATCTTTGAGAAAAAGAGGATTTTCAGAAGTGTAAAAGAAGGGTGTGCAAGTTATCCAAGTGGAGAAAACAAGTGCAGGAGATATACATCAGAGGATTATAACATGTATGGTTGGCATAGAGGAGATTGGCTGATTAGAACAGAGGGTTTATTTTGGGGATCAGTGTAAAAGACCTGCTGGGGTCATACTGTGGAAGGTTTTAAATGGTGCACAATTGAAAGCCGACTCCTGAGGGCAGCTGGTGGCCGTTAGTGATATTTGAATAGGCAGGGTATCTAATAAAAGTGCCATCACAGGAGGCCAGAAAAAGGGCATCTTCTATCCATTCTGAGTCCTCATATAGAGTCTCTTCTACTGAACAAGAATTTTAGTCTAGACCATCTTTATTTATCTGCAGAAAAGAAAAAAAAATACTACTGGCATGAAACAATTAGAGTTTATAACTGATAATGCATAAAAAATGTTACAATGTTAAGTAAATGGTTACTACCAGGTATCATATTTGTACTTTTATAAAATATACCATCTGCAAGATACTGTTAATGTGGTCAAGAGTCTTTTGAATTTGGAACAATACATATTTAGAAATAAAACTTGATACTCAGCAATAAGTGACTAAATTGGTAGCTGTATTGTTGCATTATCACTCACATCTCTTGCTGAAGGCTGAAAAGCTTCTCTTTAAACACTTAGGCCAGTTGTGAAAAGACTAGAATTCTGATCATAATGCTTTCTTGAACCTGAGGTAGACATACACATTTGAAGATTGGAACATGGGAAATTACTAAATTATATGACACTGGAGAGATATTACAAGGAAATTCTGATATTTCACTGCAAAATATTGCCAATTATGGTAGCTGTCAATTTAACAATAGGCTTATTCACTATGGTGTTTGATTAATGTGAAATTATTCAGTTGGCTACCTTGTAGTTGGCCTATTTTTGTGTCCAATTAGTATGCTAATAATGGTAATTATGTTCTATACTGCATGTCTCATCACCTAGAGGGTTTTTAAAATGATAAAATAATGAGAATAAACAAGCTGATGCTGATATTCAGTGGGCCATTCTAATTACTTACTGAGAGCACGCTGGGGAATCAATATTCAGCCAGAGAAAATGATTCCTGGTTACTTTGTTAAAACTATTTTTTTCAAAGAGCAGTGAGAGTTTGCTGCTGTTCTCTTTATTATTGAGCTATTTTACATCCCCACCCCCTTTTTTGTTTCTATGTTTGTTTTCTTTCTTTATTTTTTTAAAAAGTAATCAAAATATAGTTAGCTTTTGTGACTAGTATTTGTGGTAAGAGGTCAGAAAAACAGAGAATAGCAAATTGCTTAATTGTACACCTTTGCACCAAATAACTACCATTTTTTTTTTGTCTCCACTGTCTATAAAAAACAAAAGCAAAACAAAACAAAGCAGAATTCCTCTACTAAAAACACTTTTTGCACTTGTAGGAATACAGTGAGAGGATGATTTGTGCTAATTCTTCAACAAGATAACCAAACACACTAGTGGACAGGAGGGATTCTCTTCCCCAAAATATAAAACTAAAACTTTGTTTTGTTAAAAATCCCCTAATTTAAGATAGCCAGATGATCTGTTTTGGACAATCAACGTGGAGTTATAGATCAAGTTATTATAATTTCTAATGATACCATCAAATATTATATGGTTTGGCTGTGTCCCCACCCAAATCTCATCTTGAACTGTGGTTCCCATAATCCCCATGAGTCACTGGGGGACCCAGTGGGAGGCAATTGAATCATGGTGTCAGGTTTTTCCTGTGCTGTTCTCGTGATAGTGAGTAAGTCTCATGAGATCTGATGATTTTATAAAAGGGCAGTTCCTCTGCACACGCTCTCTTGGAGCCATGTAAGATGTAACTTTCTTCCTCATTCGACTTCCACCGTGATTGTGAGGCCTCCCCAGCCACGTGGAACTGTGAGTAAATTAAACCTCTTTCTTTTATAAATTACCCAGCCTTGGGTATATCACTATTAGCAGCATGAGAACAGACTAATACAAAATGTTTTACATAATTCAAAGTATAATGCAGAAATACTAAATGTATATTTTATAACTGATAATTTATACAATTATATTTTAGATTATTCTAGCTTTCAAGACAGACCTTATGTTGATTATGTAATTTATCCTCTGAATCATCTAAAGTTAAACTTGTGATGTGGCATTCACAAAATAAATTATGCTTCACAATCTCTTTTTAAGTGTCTGTAATAAAGTAAAACAAAGAAAATTTCATTCCTAGGAAGCGTCATGGCAAGGTGGAAAAAGCATGGACCAAACTTCTAATCCCCTACCTTTCCAATGAGAAACTGTGCAATATTAATTAAGCTAGGTATTTTCTTTGATTTTTATGTCAATTGCAAAATAAGATTATTGAATTAGACCAGACCTTTTCAAATTGTATTCTATGAAGTCTATTATATCCCATGTGACATTCACAGATTTTGTACAAAAATAAAGTCTTCTGTAGTCAAAAATATTTTAGAAATGCTGTATTAAACCAAGGTAAACAAGTTTACTGCAGGACTTCTCAAAGCATTTGACGTACTCAATATGTTTTATAAATCTCCAATTAGGGTGATACAATATATATTGTTTATCAAATTTGATCATTGAAACCCATTTATCAAATAGGAATTAATATCTCATAAGACAATACCATTTTATAAAGCATACGTTTGGAAGTACTGGACAAGACAAATCTTTTCAGGTCCTTCTAAACTCTAATATTTTTCCTCACTAGACTGTAAGTTCCATGAAAGTAGAGAAAATGCCTGCCTTGTGTCACTACTATAGGCTAGGTCTTTGTACCAAGCATAGTACTTGCACTTAGTATGTGTTTAATAAATAACTGTTGAATGAATACATACATATGTACATACATACATTAATTGGTTCTATAAAAATTCAACAAATAATGAGGAGGAAATAATTTTTAGGTCCCACTACCCTCCCTTGTTGTCGGTTGCCATTCCCCATACTTTTCTTAATACCTTTGTCTCCCATCTGTAGCAAAAGCCAAGTAATCTACTCTTTCTATGGTAATTTTAAATCTCATTATGTCTTGTCTTCATATAAATGATAGAGCTACTACCTATTGAGCAATGACTAAATGTTTGGCACTGTTGAGAGTACTTTGCCTATGTTAACTAATTGAATCATTGCAGTACTCTTATGTGGCATGTATTATTTCCTCTTTCTTACATATAATATAGGAAGGTATCAAAGGTACTAAAGTAAGTGATACTTCTAGAATTCAAACAAAGCATATCTGATTTCAGAACATGAATTCTTAACTGTTATATCTATCACTATGATTTTATTTTCTTTGTGCAAAGTCCCAACATTTGTTAATGAACAAATTTATTTTGTGAAATTCTGGGCCTATGTATATGCTATATCTATCAATCTACCTATGATCTGCCCTAGTTGATCTATGGTCTACCAAAATGATACCCTCCTATTCAACCTTCCATGGTCCGCTGAGATTATTAGTGCTAAATTAACTACCACAGCACAACTTAGCAGTCAATGCAAGATATACATTTAATCCACACTCTACCTTGACTATCCCCGAGATAAATAATACTGTATAGTAATGCTAGAATTATATACCTGTTTACAGATACAAAAACTGAAGAAAATTTCCACACTATCCTTTTTAAAAAAGTAAAAGTAAGTTTCACACCTACATCTATGTGTATGTAACCATAGCAGATATTTTCAACTAATATTTGATGTGTCTTATTTCTTCTTGGGAGCAGGGAGTATTCTTTTAAGTCTTATGTAGTATTGAGTGTGACATGGTTAAACAGGGATTTCCTGAGCTACAAAATGATTTTCAATTGTGTGATACAGAAAATAAGTCTTACCACTAATTAATAGAAAGACGTCTATCAGTTTAGAATCCATTTTCAGCTTGCTCTGTATCAAGAAGGGGGCAAAATATATATAAATACATATATGTGTGTATATATCTATATATAAACATAAATATTTACATATATATACAATATATATATTGTAACTTTCAAAAACTCATATTGTGGAAATTTGAGGAAGAACACAAACTTTAGAAGTCTCAAGCAGGAAGGAGTGATTGGGCTATGAAGAGAGCTCTATAACCCTGAAAATAAATAATCAGTTTACTTCCATAGCTATCAAGGAAGGAGGAAACTGACATTTTGCTAGATCTATTAAAGTGAAACAAGATCTTCAGAAAATAAGACATAATAAGAATATATACTTTAAATGAGATTGAAACAATCACATATGTAATGATTGAAAATATAAGGGTCATTAAATAGAAAAGACGTCAATTGCAGCAAACATAGTATAAGAGAAAATCATAATAGGAAACACAGAAGATCAGAAGAACTTGGAAGAGGCTGATCAAGGATATATGAGAACAGACACTATTCTCATAGTCACATAGGTCAAAATTCTTCCAGATCCTCAGTGTTAAGGAACTTGGAAGCATATCTCAAAACATCACTGTTTAGGTTTTATATTTATATTGCAAATAATCATATAGTAAAGAGAATATATTTGACACTGTAAGGACAGATATTTTAATTATCCTTATCGGACATTTTTACTGTTTTATAATTTCCAAATGCCATTTATTTACATAGACCAGGCAGACCTTTTCCAAGTACAATTACAATCAATGTATTTTGATCCCAGAATAGACTAAACAAAAAAATAAATAGTATCTTAAACAACATATTATTTAACTTATTTCTATCTATGAGTGCATATGTAACAAAGATTGATCTTTATCACTTTTCTTCCACCTCAGAAATGGGAGCATACTAATTTCTCAATAAATTTATTTGAATAAATGAATGAGCAATGACATTAACTAGCCCAACAAAACCAAGTCCTTCAAAAAATATTCTCCTTTTAGGTATAGCAGGGGATAAATTATAGAAAAAATCCTGCCTGCTCTTTAAACACCAATATAGTCAGCCCTGTTGCCTGTCTAAACTTTTGTTAATTGGAAACATATTATCTTGCACTTCCACATTCCAATAAGAATTTATATTCATAATGATGACCCTGGAACACTAAAAGTTCTTAAGTGTCTTCAGAATCATAAAAGCAAGATTCAATTATGCTCAATATAGCTTTTGTGTTAATTGAATTTCATTGTATGCCAAGGCTTTGAAAACTAGCAAGTTGGCTGTGGCAATTTGTTCACTTTCTATCAGCCAGATTATTTTATTAACAAACCCACTACATAGCATCTTATCCCCTTTCCAAAATGCATAATAACTGAAAATAGAAAGCTGTGTTTTTATATTGGAAGAAATAATGGTACTAAAACTATGTTCCTTCCTGTAACATACATATTACAGTATTTTTCTGAAGCAGTTGAATATTTTTTATTTGTTGCTGGGAAGGTACCAGAACTTTAATGACAATCACTGTTCTTGAGACTAAAGGAAAAGTTAATGAAAATAAATCATAGCCACATATGTATCTTCTCATAACATGATTGTTTACAATTAGAAATCAATAGCAAGAAGAATTTCGGAAAGTGTACATACATAGAAATTAAACAACATACTCCTGAATGACCTTTGGTTCAATGAAAAACTTAAGAAGTAAACCAAAAAATTTCTTGAAACAAATAAAAATGGAAACAAAATATACCAAAACCTATGAGATATAGCAAAAGCAGTGCTAAGAGGAAAGTTTACAGTAATAAATGCTTGCATCAAAAAAGTAGTAAACAAACAACTTAATATTGTACCTCAAGGAAAAAGAAAATAAAAACAAATGAAACCCAAAATTATTAAAATACAATAAATAATAAACATTAGAGCAAAACTCAATGAAATGAAGACTAAATGATAATATAAATGATCAAAAAAATGGAAACTTTTTTTTTTTTTTTTTGGAAATGGAGTCTTGCTCGGGCCCCCAGGCTGGAGTGCAATGGCTTGATCTCGGCTCACTACAATCACTGTCTCCCAAGTTGAAGCTATTCTCATGCCTCAGCTCCAGTAGCTGGGATTACAGGCACCCGCCACCATAACCAGCTAAATTTTGTATTTTTAGTAGAGATGGGGTTTCACCATGTTGGGCAGACTGGTCTCGAACTCCTGACCTCAGGTGATCTGCCCGTCTCGGCCTCCAAAAATGCTGGGATTACAGGTGTGAGACACCGGGCCCAGCCAAAAAGTTGTATTGATAAACCACTAGCAAGACTAACCAAGTAAAAAGATAATATATAAATTTTAAAAATTTTAAAATTTTATTAATTTTTTTAATTATAAATTTTTACTGCTGAGTTCTACAAAACTTGTAAAGAGGAACTAATACAAATTCTTCTTTAACCATTTCAATAAAAACATTCAAAAAATTAAAGAAGAGGATTATTTTTCTAAGTCATTCTGCAAGGACAGTATTACCCTGAAACAAAACCAGACAAGGACACAACAAAAAATCAAACTGCAGACCAATATCCCCAATGAGCACAGACACAAAAGTTCTTAACAAAATTCTAACAAACTGAATCAAACACATCAAAAAATAATAAATATGTTATGATTAAGTGGAATATATAACATATCCTAGAAATTCAAGTATGGTTCAACATACAGAAATCAATAAATGTGATACATTAAATCAACAGAATGAAGGACAAAATGCATATGGTTATCTCAAGAAACACAGAAAAAAAGGCATTCAATAAAATCCAACATTCCTTTCATAACAATAAAAAAAAGGTGTATAAAAAACACGCTTCAACAGTGGAAAGACCATACATGGCAATCCCACAGGTAACATTTCACTGAATAGGGAGAAGTTAAAAGCATTTTCTCTAAGAACGGAAACAAGACAAGAATGCCCATCTTTGGCGCTCCTATTTACTGTGGTACTGGAAGTCCTACCCAGACCAATCAGGCAAGAGAAAGAAATAAAAGCATCTAAATTTGAAAAGAAAAAGTCAAGTTGTTCCTCTTTGCAGACAACATCATCATATGTGTAGAAAAATCTAAAGATCCCCGCACATTAAAAAAAAAAAAAATACTTAAAACTGATAAATACATTCAATAAAGTTGCAGGATACAAAATTCACATACAAAAATCAGTACAAAATTTATATACAAAACCTATACCCCAATAATAAACAGGCTGAAAAATAAATTAAGAAAGAAATTACATTCAAAGTAGCTACAGAAAAAAATACCTAGGAATAAATTTAACCAAGTATGTGAAAAATGTCTACAGGAAAATCTACAAAACACTGATGAAAGACATTGAGGCAGACATAAACAAATGAAGATACATCTCATGCTTATGAATCAAAAGAATTAATATTGCTATAACAACCATACTACCCCAAACAATCTGCATACTCAATTCAATTCCTATGAAAATACAAATGACATTGTTTACAGAAATAGAAAAAAATTCTAAAATTTATGTAGAATCACCATAGTTTAAATACCCAAAGCAATCCTGAGAAAAAAGAACAAAGCTGGAAGCATCATGCTACTTGACTTCAAATTATACTACAAATCCAGAGAACCAAAACAGCATGGTATTGGTATACAAACAGACACATAGATCAATGAAACAAAATACAGAACCCAGAACTAATTCCACGTATTTACAGACAACTGATTTTTGACAAAGCTACTGAAAACATACATTGAGGAAACAACTTTCTTTTCAATAAATGGTGCTAGAACTGGAAATTCATAGGCAGAAAAATGCAGATAGGCTACCATGTCATATCATATACAAAATCAACTCAAAATGGACTGAAGACTTAAAGGTAGGACCCAAAACTGAAAACTAGAATAAAAAAATAAGAAAAACGCTCCAAAACATTGACCTAGGATATAATTTTATGGTCAAGACCTCAAAAGCACAAGCAACCGAAACAAAAGTAGAAAAAAGGAATTTTATTAAACTAAAAAGTTTCTTCTCAGCAATGGAAACAATTAACAGTGAAGAGATAAACTGTTGAATGGGAGACAATATTTGCAGACTCTTCATTTGCCGAGAGACCAATATCCAGAATACACAAGGACCTCAAATAACTCAACAATAACAACAAACCTAAACAATCTAATTTTTAAAATGGGAAAAAACCTGAATAGATATTTTTCAAAAGAAGACATACAAACAGCCAACAAGTATATTTAAAAAAATGTTTATCACTAATCATGAGGAAAGTCCAAACCAAAACCACCACGAGATAACAATTTCATCCCTTCAATGCATCATTTTCTCTGGACCCTTGCCAGCATGTTATTTTTGTGCATTCAAGGACAAAAATAACATGCTGGCAAGAGTCCAGAGAAAAGGGGACTCTTATACATTTTTGATAGGAATACAAATCAGTGTAGCCATTATGGAAAATGGTATGGATGTTTCTCAAAAACTAAAAATAGAACTACCATATGATCCCACAATCCCAGTGCTGGGTGTTTATCCAAAAGAAAGAAAACCAGTGTATCAAAGAGGTACCTGCATGCCCATGTGATATTGTTTGACTGTGTTCCCACTCAAATCTCATCTTGAATTGTAGCTCCCATAATCTCCATGTGTGTGGGAGGGACCCAGTGGGAAGTAACTGAATCATGAGAAGGTTTTTTTTTTTTTTTTTTCCCATGATGTTCTTGTGATAGTGAATAACTCTCATGAGATCTGATGGTTTTTAAAAGGGCAGTTCCCCTGTACACACTCTCTTGTCTTCCACCACGTAAGAGGTGCCGTTGCTCCTCCTTCGCCTTCCACCATGATTGTGAGACTTCCCCAGCTATGTGGAACTGTGAGTCCATTAAACCTCTTTTTCTTTATATATTACCTAGTCTCAGGCATTTCTTTACAGCAGTATGAAAATGGACTAATACACTGTGTTTGTTGCAGTGCTATTCACAATAGCTAAGATATGAAATCAACCTAAATGTCTATCAATGGGTAAATAAAGAAAATATATATACACCATGAAATATTATTCAAATATTAAAATGATGAAATCTTGTCATTTGCAACAACATGGATGGAGCTGCAGGATATTATGTTAAGTGAAACAAGGTTGGTACAGAAAGACAAATATTGGATGTTCTCACTTATATGTGGGGACAAAACATTGATCTAATGTAAGTAAAGAGTAGAATGATAGCGACCAGACATTGAGAAAGATATTTGTGAGGAGAAGGGTATGAAGAGAGGTTGGTTAATTGATACAAACATACAGTTAGAAGCAAAACGTTCTAGTGTTTGATCGCACTGTAGCTAGACTATGGTTAACAATAAAATATTTTATATTTTCAAACAGCTAGAAAAGAAATTTAAAGTATTCCCAATACAAAGGAATGATAAATGTTCGAGATGATGTAGATCCTAAATATCCCAAGTTATTCATTACCCAATGTATTTATGTATTAAAGTATCACTTATATACCATAAATATATACAAATATTATGTATTAATACAAATAATATTTCAAAAAGTAAATGAGTTTCCCACTAAATGAAAAGGGCTTTCTTTAATGTTTCAATTTGGTAGTATGTATGTTGTTTTAGTACACCTCACAAACAAATATAAGGGATGCCTAAAATGAGGGATCTTCATTCTGAGTGCTCCCATATATACTCGTTAAATAAACTTGTATGCCTTTTCTTTTATTAATCAATCCACCTTTTATCAGTGATTTTTAGTGAATCATTAGAGGACCAAGAGTCTCTGGTCCCCACAGTAATGGCACAGAGTAGTTATCAAAGATGCTCTTCTCTTCTGGAGGCTGCAGTGAAGAGAAACCAGGAATCTGACCTGCTGTCAAAAGGGTCAGAATTTCTTATCAGCCAGGCTCCTGGCCTTTCTCTCTCTCTCTTTGTACTCCGTTTGAGAAGATGGTAGAAATCACTGTCTCATCTGCAATGTTTTGATTAATAGGAAAAATGATTTGTTCTGCTAGTCCTGAATTGTAGTAACTCTGGTGTACTTTTGGTACTTGATGGTACAAATTCATATTGTTTCACATCTTTTCCTCTTTGAAATGGCAGTCTTTTGCTCTATTTTCTTTGTCGTTCTGTGTTCTGTTATAAATATGCATAACAAAGGGTGAAACATGGGCTGGAACACCCATAAGCCTGTTATTCAAGCTGACTCTGCTTATTTGTTAGTTTTTGTGATTCTGGCTATAGCAGTTTCTCTTAAGACAAACGTTGCTGCAGGTCACTGGAGGAAAAAAAAAAAAAAAAAAAACTGGATAAGGTTTTCTCCCTTGTATTTTCTTATATTCTTGAAGCTTGATTTTGTGAATAAGTGGGGGTACTCTCTTAGTCTTTGCCATCCTGATGGCATGAATTTTTGGATTCACATAAGCTGGCCAATCTGAAAAAACTGGTAGTTTGAGACACATTAGATTTTTAAGCAGCACACTTTTCATACTGAATGTCTGAAACCCTTAGGGATATTTAAATCTTAAAAGGTCTTATCATCTTTTGTTTATCTTAAGTCTATTTCTGATAGTGAATTTTGGGGATCATGAAGTTGCCTCTTCTATGTTTTCTCTAGGCACCTTGGCTTTAAATAGGCTTTTGGATTGAATCTCTATTGGAATAAAGTACACCAATGAAAATTCTAATTTTCAATAGCTGAAAGATAAATAGAAAGGATTTTAGAGAGTTCTTATTCTAAACAATTGATAGGAAAGTCAAATTTTTAAAAGAGCATATCATAAGGTTATAAATAGCCTTAAGAATTCTCTTGATGAAATTAAACCAATATTTTATTGCAAGCTATAATAGCTAAGGTCCTGCCCTTTTATCTCGGTGACCTAGGTTTGATTCCTGGGTAAAGAATGAGTTCTTTCTGGCTTGATCCATTTATTAATCTTTTTTTTCTTCCATGGACAGCTTCTTATTTTCTGTGTTGAATTTTTCACTTTGGAGACATCTTGTGCATCCATGGTTAAGTCATAACCTTAGTTAAGTCTTATTGGTTTCACTTGGGAGGTTGTCTTTGGTAAGATATTCAAAAGGATTTTTGTAAAGTGCTCTATGGTGAAAAGTAAGCTTAATTAAAAGCTTATATGCATGCTACATATATATTTGAAAGAACTTTATGCTTTTTCTCTTTTGGAGCTCTGTTTTGGGGATTTCAGTTGACTGAAATCTTGAAAAAAACATGTGCTTGGTTTCTCTGTTTGCTTCCTTTCTTAAAAATTGTTATTTCATTTACTTATCCTCTACCCTATTGCTCTTTCCTCTTTGCTATCTTCAGTACCAAGTTAAAAAAAATAGACTAAGTTTCTAATGACTCAGGCTCCTTAAAGAACTCAGAATAGACACCACTTATGCATTTTTGGGGTTCTTCTGTTTTCTTTGTGGAGTTTCAATAGTTATGGGTGGATTCTTTTCAGGTCTAAATCTCTGCAGTCTTTTGTGCTTCATTATCTGACATTTTGGCTTTTGGGGGTACCAAAATTTACTTTATATTATGAGGAAGTTTAACTTTGATGTATATCAAAGTTTAAGAGATGGACTGAATACAGAATGGGACAATTGGCTTTGGGTTGGCCACCAGCCTCTTGTGAAGGTCCTTGAAGTGAAATTCAGGGTAAAAACATAGCACTGTCAACTCTCATTGGGTTTTACTTTTTTTAGGGACCCAGGATTTTGAGTAAAAATAAAATCATTGATTTCTGAGAATCTGGTCTTCCTTCCAGCTGTGCCTGCTTATTAGTCTGTAGAAGCTGCATGCTCTCTTGGCACCATTCCTTAAAAGGCTTCACTCTAATTCCAGTAATCCAATTTAAAGAAACTATCTTTAAGGAAATATCAATATGTAAGAGTGTCTGCTTTTCTTGGCCATTTTAACTAAATTTTTACTCACACCATTTTTCCCTTGAGTTACAATATCAATTTTTTATCATGTTATACCTAAGAATTGTCCTTTTAAAAATGCAAATTTAGAGTTGCCTAGCTGACAACTATTTAAGTCAGGGAATGGGTAATAGAGAGAATGATGTTCTAAAATGGAGAAGAAAAACTTTAAAATTGTCAAATGAAGAATCTTACACCTATCAGATCTGCTTCTGTATGTCTCTGTATTTATACATGATGTGTGTATGTTTCACTACCAAAATATACTAAAGTGCTTTAATTAATTGACCTAGAAAACAAGACCCTAAATCAAATACTTTGCAAGAGAAGTCAAAATTTTATTGCCTTTTAGGTCACATGGCTTTAGTAATATTTGGTAAATAAAGCTAAATTAAAAATTATTTTAAAATAAAATTAAAACATTTAGAATTTAGACATTTGATCTAAATTAATCACTGTTTCTGCTAAATGTTTTAAGATATGAAACTTTGCTTCTGGTATTTGCTTGTCTATAAACTCCTATGTCTTTCAATTTGAAATTTTAGTGTATGAAAATGCCTAGACCCAGACATTATCCTCTGTCCTATTCTATGCATCTGGTATATGATTAAAATTGCTTATCTCCTAAGTTTTTCACTAAAAATAAGTTACTAAGCATTATCATTACAATTAATGTGTATAACTAAAACTACTATATACATATGAAGTATATAAATATGTATTTTTTGTTAAAAATTATAAAAAGCTATGATACTGTGGTTTCTATTAAAGGGTAAGTAATTTGGTCTAGAGGTTTTTTAGGATTGTTTGAAGTTAAAAGTAAGACAGGACAAAACTTAGGTTTTAAAATAAAACAATCCTAAAAATATCTGAGACAAAACTACTTACCCTTTAATAAAAACATTTATTTATTAAATTATAAAACCTTGCTAACTGTTTTTGTTTTTCACAGTTAAGAAAAATTTTATTTTTCTTTTTAGTTATTTACAGCTTTTAACACTTCAGTAAACTCTACTCCTGTGAACAAAATTTGAAGCATATTTCTTTCAGCCTGATTTCTCTAGAATTTGGAAATTATTCATGAGCATTCTTAATTTATGGCAATATAGTCATTTCCATAAATTCAAGAAAATCTTTCTTTCCTAATTGGAAACAACTAGAGACAGTGGTAATTTCACCAAGTCTTTGACTGGAATAGGATATTTCTGAGGAATTGAAATTGACTTTATAAAGCTGATAACAGACCTTTTAAGAAAACTGGCTTCATACCTTGTCCATGCAATTCCTTTACAGGTTCCTTTGCTTTCTTTCACAGGTTTCTGACGTTTGATAAATAGAGAATGTCACTTGCTGATGAGTCCAGGAACCCTAAACTATTTGGGAAACTCAAGTGAGGAATTTTACCCAATATATACCAATATCTGCAGGCACAGATTAGTCCTTGTCTGGGCTTGAGGTTTTAAGAGGTCTAATCTGAGATTCCTTATGACAAAATATGTTGTAGCAAAGCCAATTTTAAAAGGCGCCTATATGACAAATAATTATTCTTACTTCACTTTATGCACGTGATCAGGCCAACTATAAGACTAAAATTTATTTTGTGTATAAATTGGTCCTGCTTTGAATTTGTCTTTAATAAAATTGGAAAATTGGAGACCAAAAAATATGTTTCAAAAGAAACTATAGTGTAACTCTTATTAAATTCTAGCCTTGCTAATTTTTTTTCTGGTTTTAATTATTTTCTACAATTTGAACTTAATCCTGAAGTTTTTTTCTGACTATAAGTCCACAAACAAGGATTTTTAATTGTTATCATTCTCCCATTTTTCTGACTTGAAGTCACTAGAAATCAAAACTACGCTTTTCTTAAAGTCTTACAAAGTGGTTAGACAACTTAAACTTCAGGAGGAGTTAACAATGACTTATAAACTTTTGTGCTTGCTTGCTGACGTATGGACTTCTCAGAAAGTTTACTTGAATGTCTGGTCCAATTAAAATCCAAAAGAATCTGTCAGATTGCCATGCAATATGAAGATGTCTCAGACACTCTAGAAAAAGTAGTTTATAGACAGACTGACTGCACCAACATTAACCTTTGTCCTTCTGTTTCTATAGAAACTCATTTCATTAGAGGTCTGATTGCTTTCATCATATGTAGAGGCCTAGCCAATCTGCCATGCCACCTCCTAGTACTGGACATAGCTGTTTCACTAAACTGATCTATTCTCAGGAATAAGAAATCGACTAAAGAAAATGTGAAATGGTATATTTAAATTGCTTTTTTCTATTTATCCCAAATTTGTCTTTCAAATACTTTGTTTATCTCTATCTGACAACCTCTAACCCAAATCTCTCCAAGGCTGTCAGCTTGGATTTTAATATGTGAAACTTATTGTAACTTTCAAAGTGGGTAGGGACTGAGGGAATTTAAAATATTTTATATCTCAAATATATTTATCTGATGCATTTGAAAATGCCACTTGGCCGTCCTAACAGAAGTGGCCTTGCAAATCTGTCATAAGTGGAAACAATTTGCATCTGTAGAGAATTTCCGTTAATGCAGCCATGCCCTCTCCCCTTTCTATGTCTTTCCCCAGATCCAGAAGAGATTGGGAGTCTGACACCTTTAAAAGCCTAAAAATAAACATTTACCATCTATTCTTTCTGAGGGAGGCTTCATCTATATAACAAGACCACTTTACTTTTTATCTCTATCTGACAACTTCTAACCCAAATCGCTCCAAGCCTCTTCTCCCCAGCCCATAACCTACTTTATTAGAATCTAAGCCCCCATTCTTTCTGTAACCTCAAAATTATATAGGTTTCTGTCAATCATTGAGAAGTTGAGTCTTCATTCTGAAGGCTACCATGTACACATGGTAAATACATTTGTATGCCCCTTTTCCTATTAAAAAAGGATAATGGAAGTAAAATATTTCCTCTAAAGATAAGGTAATATCAAAGCTTCTCATGCCAATTGTACTTCTTAATTACTGATTTGGTTGCTTGTACTTTTAAGACTTTCTACCTTCATCTTCCATGAACTAAGTAAAAGAATATCCTTCTCTCTTTATAGGAGTTACACAGGAGAACAGTGTGTTAACCAATGATTACAAGAAGCTGCTACTTATAATTTTTAGGCAGATTAGGCAATCCCCCAAACTGGGCCTAAGCTCAGGAAGTTTCTTGGCTTCACTCAGAAAAGAATTCAAGAGTGAGCTGCTGGTGGAAGAAAGCAGGTTTACTGAAGCAGCAGTGTACACTAGAATGACTGCACCTCATGAAGCAGGGCTAACCCATAGGCAGTGCATCCAAAGTAGTGACATCTGAGCTGCTGGCAAGCCATATTTATAGTTATTATGTGATTACATGCTAAATATGGGGTGGATTATTCGTGAGTTTTCCAGGAAATGGGCAGGGAATTCCCAGAACCAAGAGTTACTTTCCTTTTTAGACCATATGGGGTAACTTCTGGACATTACCATGGCATATATAGACAGTCATGACACTAGCATGAGTTTCTTTTAGCATGCTAATGCATTATAATTAGCATATAATGAGCAGGAAGAAGAAGAGGTTGCTTTTATTGTTGTCTTGATTCTGGCTTTTCTTGGCCAGCTTCTTTACTGTATTTTATTTTATCAGTGGGGTTTTTATGACCTGTGTCTTGAGAAACAATTCATGCCAAATTTCTGTCTTATCACATCCTCTGACATTATATATTCCTCCATGATCTTAAGGGATTGTAGAAAGATGGAGGTCTAGCTTCTGTAGCTGCTTTTTGCTGATTTTATGGATGTTGGCTCTGGTGAGTATTGGAGGAGTAAAAATCTCTGGATACCTGATCTAAGGGGCTCAAAGGCAGGATGTTTTCATTTTCTGGGTCAGAAAGCAAGATGTTTGGAAGCCTTCTACTAGCATTATATTGACATGGAACTTTGCATTCTAGGAAACACAAAATTTACAAGGAGTTTAAATAAGCAGAGGCCTCAAATTAATAGTAACCGGATAGCTATTAAAGATCTTAGGAAGGGAAAAAAAACACTGATGAGACTTGGGAGGGCACTTTTGATAGTCAGGTATAGTTGGGGTCAGAACCCTGGTTATATCTATGGAACCAGGTAGCTTGTTGAATTACTTTTTTGAATGTTAATCTCAACTTTTCCAGAGTTTTAATATATGTGTAATAGATCTTATTAATAACTATATAGACTCCACCTTAAATAGCCAGTAAATAATCTAATGCTAGTCTGTTGTCAAGCACTATATTTGCCAAAGCGTCTAGGGACTCTTGAATTCCATTTAGTGTCTGTCCTGTGTTAGTGGCCAATGATTCTAGGGCTTTAGGCAAATTCCTTGGGGTTGACTCGTGGCAGGCAAAGCCACCCAAAGGGACCATTAGTCCTCTTATTGCTTTGATTTCCACCAGAATTGATCCTCTTGCTCATTGATTTCTGGTATTTTCAGATATTATGGGGTTGTAGACAGTGACCCCCAGAGGAGCAATGGTGGCCAGCGTACATTCACTCCTGCTCCATGTTTTTGATATAAAAAGGAAAACTACTCCTGAAAGAATAGAGGGCTACCCAAGGAGTCAGGAGTGGTCATGGGGTGGAACTTTTTCCTACTCTTGGCTATAGACAAAAATGAGATCATGTGAGGCACAAATGGAGGCTCCTTGGACTATGATGTGTATTCTCTGCTGCCATTTTGGAGTTATACAGATATTTTTTTCCAAACTTCAATGAGGGTGATTAAACAGCCTATATTTTCCAGAAGGATACACTCGTTCCACCTTCCCAGATCAGGCAGTTGTTTCTGTCTTGCATGTATTCCTTTGGAGGAGGCACTATATAACGTTTCCTTGCTGACAAGTGGGATCCCATTTACCTCACCACAGCTTTGGGAACATGGCCACTAAGTTTGCATCAGAGCATCTCAAGGAAACTTCCATTTCTGCATCATTAACAAAACAATGGGTGCAAATAATAGTGTCATGAATGCAATGGAGGTACAAGTTCCCAACCTCCCATGTCCAGATAACACTGGCAGGGGAAGTTAGGGAGAATCGATTAAGTGGGGAAGATTTCCACATAATAAGTAGGGGTCTGAGTACTTTGGGATTGCTATGGTTAACTAGGAGGTTTGGGAAGATGGCCATGAGATTCTCTGAATGTGCCAGAAGATGAAACTATCCATCCTGGGGATGTTGATGACAGATCCAGGCTACAGAGCTTTGTTCCTAGCCACACAGGATCAGGTTAATTGGGAGAGCAAACAGAATTAACAGAGGCAACATGGTGTCTCTGTTGGCCTTAGAGTGACCTCTATACCCAACAAGGAGAAAGTAGATGTTTCTTAGGAGGAGGTGGTTAGCTAAAACAATAGAAAACACGTATCATAATCAGTAAGAAAAGAAAAAGTAATGTTCTTATGCCCACTTGCAGTATCATGTTATCTCTTTTTGCTGACTGTTGATTCTTTCAAATAGGTAGTGAGGGCTTTCAGAGGTTTACAGGTTTAGCTTATGGTATCCTCCTCTCACGCCTGCAGGGACTCATAAGAAACCGGTTTAATCCCAGACAAGTGTACACAACTGTTGATCTCCTGACATTTAACAGTGGTGGGGAGACTAAAAAACACCTGATGGGGGCTGATATGGTGTGGATTTGTGTCCCCACCCAAATCAAATGTTGAATTATTATCCCTAACGTTGTAGGTGAGGCCAGATAAGAGGTGATTGGATCATAAGGGTGGTCCTTCATGAATGGTTTGGCACCATCTCCTTGGTGCTGTTCTAATGAGAGTGAGTGAGTTATTCTGAGATCCAGTTATCTGTCTGTAGCACCTCCCCTCCTCTCTTCCTCCTGCTCCAGCCATGTGCAGTGACTTGCTCCCCCTTTGCTTTATTCCATGACCAGAAGTTTTCTGAGGCCTCCGCAGCAGCAGAAGCCACAATGCTTCTTGTACAGCCTGCAGAGAACCATGAGACAATTAAGCCTCTTTTCTTTATAGATTACCCAGTCTCCGGCATCCTTTTATAGCAGTGCCAGAATGGACTAACACAGAAAATTGGTATCGATGATTGGGGAATTGCTATAAAGATTGATTTGGAAGCAGTTTTGGAACTTGATGATGGACAGGGGTTGGAAGAGTTTGGAGGGCTCAGAAGAATACAGGAAGAAGAGGGGAAGTTTGGAACTTCCTAGAGACTTGTTGAAGGGTTGTGACCAAAATGCTGATAGTGATATGGTTGGAGATGTCCAGGCTGATTAGGTCTCAGATGGAGATGAGTAACTTATTGGGAGCTAGACCAAAGGTCATATTTTTTACACCTTGACAAAGAGCTTGGTTAGATTATGCTCCTGCCCTAGGGATCTGTGGAACTTAAACCTGAGAGATTATTTAGGTAGGGTATCTTCTGGAAGAAATTTCTAAGCAGTAAAGAAATTATCTGAAGTCAGAACTTATATTTAAAAGGGAAGCAGAGTGTAAAAGTTTGGAAAATTTGCATCCAGGCTATGTGGTAGAAAAGAAAAGCCCATTGTGTGGGGAGGAGTTTAAGCAACCTGCAGAAATTTGCATAAGTAAAAAGGAGTCAAGTGCTGATAACCAGGACAATGTGACAAAGGCCTCAAAGGTATTTCACAGAACTTTGTGGCAGCCCCTCCCATCACATGTCCAGAAGCCTAAGAACGAAGAATAGTTTCATGGGCCAGGCTTATGGCCCTACTGCCCTGCACAGCCTTGGACACTACTCCCTGCATCTCAGCCTTTCTAGCTCTACCCATGGTTCAAAGGAGCCCAGGTACAGCTTGGGCCACTGCCTCAGAGAGTACAAGTCATAAGCCTTGGAAGCTTCCAAGTGGTGTTAAGCTTGTGGGTGCCCCCACAACAGAATGCAAGGGTTGAAGCTTGGGAGCATCTACCTAGATTTCAGAGGATGTATGGAAAAGCCTGATGACCAGGCAGAAGCCTGTTGCAGGGGTTGAGCCCTCAAGGTAGAACATCTACTAGAGCAATGTAGAGGGGCAATGTGGGGTTGGAGCCCCCACACAGAGTCCCAAATCTGGCACTTCCTAATGGATCTGTGAGAAGAAGGCCACCATCCTCCAAACTTCAGATTGGCAGATCCACCAGAAACTTGCACCTTGTGCTTGGAAAAGCCATGAGCACTCAATGCCAACCCATGAGAACAGCCACAGAAGTTGAAGCCTATAAAGCCACAGAAATTGGGCTGCCCAAGGTCTTGGGAGCCTACTTGTTGCATCAGTGTGCCCTGGATGTGGGACAAAGATTCAAAGGAGATTACTTTGGAGCTTAAGATTTAATGACTGCCCTGCTGGGTTTCAGATTTTCATGAGACCTGTAGCAGCTTTCTTTTGGCTGATTTCTCCATTTTAGAATAAGAGTATTTACTCAATGCTTATACTCCCATTGTATCCTGGAAGTAACTAACTTGCTTTTGATTTTACAGGCTCATAGTTGAAAGGGACTAGCCTTGTCTCAGCTGAGACTTTGAACCTTGGACTTTTGAGTTAATGTTCGAATGAGTTAAGACTTTGGAGGACTATTTGGAAAGCATGATTATATTTTGCAATGTGAGAAGGACATGCGATTTGGGAGGGGTAAGGGGTGGTAAGATACACTTTGGATTTGTGTCCTTACCCAAATCTCATGTTCAATTGTAGTCACCAATGTTGGAGGTGGGGCCTATTGGAAGGTGACTGGATCATGCGGGTGGTCCTTCATGAATGGTTAGCACCATGTCATTGATGCTGTACTCATGATAGTAAATGAATGAGTTATTATGAGATCTGGTTGTTTAAAATTGTGTAACACCATCCCCTCCCACTTCCTCCTGCTCTGGCCATGTGAAGTAACTTGCTCCCCCTTTGCCCTCTGCCATGATAGGAAGTTTCCTGTGGCCTCCCCAGAATCAGAAGACAAAATGCTTCCTATACAGCAGAAAGAACCATAAGCCAATTAAATCTCTATTGTTTTTATAAATTACCCAGTTTCAGGGATTTATTTATAGTAGTGTGAGAGTGGATTAATACACTGAGAGGTGCCAGGCCATGTGTTTTGTCTCAATGCAATCTATTTCAGTGATCACACTTCTTTCCACAATAATGTGGCTGGCAATTCTTTATGCTGGGGTTTGAGGTAAGTTTGCTGTCATTTTTACCTGACAAATGAGTACTGAGAGGACCCATTCATTGAAAATAAATATTCATTCATTTTATAATTTTCATAGGACTAGTAGACACTTTGAATGGGAAGAGATTTTAGCTAGAAAATGCTGCTATCTCAGAAGTGTAAATTCTCATCCAAATTTAGTCCAGTGATTTTTATTATAGAAATGGAGTTTTTTTTGTGTGTGTTTTACTTATTAAATTTTAGTACCATCTGGAATAAGCACTTTAATGTTCCCAAAACTTGGTAAGTCTACCACTGTTGGTATGAGAGATGATTTTTAGAAGATACCTGAACAATATTTTGTTTGTTAAACGGTTAAGCATTTAATGTGTATTAGAAAAAAAAAAAAAGGCTGAGTACAGTGATTTGTGTTGGTAATCCCAGAACTTTGGGAGCCTGAGGCAGGAGGATCACTTGAGCTCAGGAGTTACATACCAGTATGGGATAAATAGAAAGACCCCATCTCCACAGAAAGAAAAAGTCAGCCAGATGTTGTAGTATGCACCTATAGTCCCAGCTACTTGTGAGGCTGTTGTGGGAGGATTGCTTGGGTTCAGGAAATCAAGGCTGCATTGAGTCATAGTTATACCACTGCAACTGATCCTGGATGACAGAGTGAGATCCCATCTCAAAAAAAAAAAAAAAAAAAAAGCAAAAAAAAATATCACTCACACCTCAAATGTGTTTTCATTGTTATTGTTACTTATTATTACATAAAGGTGTGAATAAAATATTTAAAAGTTTGGTCAAGTTAAAGAAAATATAAAGTTAAAAAAACAGATTTTTATTAAAATCATATTCAACATTATTAACAGGGTCTTATATTTTTGTATAATTTTATCTGTATGAATAGATTTACTACGAGTACAAGCACCAAAATAATACTAAATCTACATAATCACAGAAACAATAAAATGTCTAAACTGGAGTGACAGTTGAAATAGTTAATGGCGGGTACCCTTGAGCCTTGCTACTCAAACTGTGGTCAGTGACCAGCAGTATACCATTATCTGTAAACTTATTAGAGACTCAGAATTGCAGGCTCCATTCCAGACCTATTGAATCACACCTTGAATTTTAACATGACACTGGGTGATTTTATGGACATTAAACTTTAAGAAGCATTTCTCTAGAGTGGAAGTTCTTAAAGTTTGGCCCGGGTACACTGGGGATTCCTGAACAGTTTTAGGTGCTCTGCAAGATAAAACCTAATTTCACAGTAATATTAAGATAATATTTGCTTTTTTCATTGTGGTGACATTTGCAGATGATCTCAAGACAAACCTAGGCAGTGACATTAAACTGTCCTAGTAGTGATATTTTCCATCTCTAAACAGACTCAGAAAAATTAAAAGGAAGATTCATTTCAGAATATTCTTGATGAACAAGAAAAAATGTCAATTTTCTTCTACTCCAATTTTTAAAAGTATGTGTTTAGTATCCTATGTAATGAAATGGCAAGTACACACAAAGCATTGCTACTGCCTAAGAAAGTACCACGGCTAGCTCAAGGAAGAGGACGTGTGAAACTCAACTGCAAGTGGAGATAGGCACTTTTTGTTTTGAATGTCATTTCTACTTTATATAAAAACTAAAAAATTATTCAGCTATGGATACTTTCAGACTTTTTTCTTCAAAATTAAATAGTGATTGTGATTTGAAGAAAAACAACTTAAAAGTACAGGTGGTCCCTGACTTACAGGTTTATAGCTGGAAGAAACAGACTTTTAGTTTCAGATGAGACTTTGGATTTTAGACTTTTGAGTTGATGTTAAAACAAGTTAAGACTTTTGGGGACTATTGAAAATGGATGATTGTATTTTGCTGTATGAGAAGATCATGATATTTGGGGAGCCTGGGTGGAATGCTATACTTTGGGTGTTTGTCCCCTCCAAACATCATGTTGAAATTCTACACCCGATGTTAAAGATGGGATTTATTGGGAGGAGATTCACTCAAGGGAACAGATCCCTCATGAATAAATAATGCCTTCCCTGGGTAGGGGTGAGTTTTCACTCTGTTATCTCCCACGAGGTCTGGTTATTAAAAAGAGGCTGGAACTTACTCACTCTCTCTTTTACATTCTTTCTAGCCATGGGATCTCTGCATATGCCAGCTTCCTTTCATCTTCCACCATAAGTGGAAAAAAATCCTGAGGCTTTCAACATATGTCCAATCTTCTAGCCAGCAGAATCATGAGCCAAATAAATCAGTTTTCTTTATAAACTACCCAGCTACACTACAGGTATTACTCCATACAAACACTAATTGGACTAAGAGAGGCATTTTTACTTAATAAAATCTCTAAATATGTAACTATAGGTACACAAGTTAATTTTTATATTGGATTCATCTTTCTTTTTTTTTTTTTTTAATTATACTTTAAGTTTTGGGGTATATGTGCAAGACGTGCAGGTTTGTTACATAGTTATACATGTGCCATGGTGGTTTGCTGCACTCATCTACCCGTCATCTACATTAGATATTTCTCCTAATGCTATCCTTCACCCCCTCCCCACCCCCGACAGGCCTTGGTGTATGATATTCTCCTCCCTGCATCCATGTATTCTCATTGTTCAACTCCCATTTATAAGTGAGAACATGCAGTGTTTGGTTTTCTGTTCTTCTGTTAGCTTGTTGAGAATGATCGTTTCCAGCTTCATCCATGTCCCTTCAAAGGACACGAAATCATCCTTTTTTATGGCTGCATAGTATTCCATGGTGTATATGTGACACATTTTTTTTTATCTAGTCTATCATTGATGGGCATTTGGGTTGGTTCCAAGTCTTTGCTATTGGGAACAGTGCCACGATAAGCATATATGTGCATGTGTCTTTATAGTAGAATGATTTATAATCCTTTGGGTATGCACTTAGTAATGGGATTGCTGGGGCAAATGGTGTTTCTAGTTCTAAATCCTTGAGGAATTACCACACTGTCTTCCACAATGGTTGAACTAATTTGCACTCCCATCAACAGTGTAAAAGAATTCCTACTTCTCCACATCCTCTCCAGCAACTGTTGTTTCCTGACTTTTTAATGATCACCATTCTAACTGGCATGAGATTGTATCTCATTGAGGTTTTGATTTGCGTTTCTCAAATGACCAGTGATGATGGGCATATTTTCATATGTTTGTTGACTGCATAAATGTCTTCTTTGGGGAAGTGTCTGTTCATACCCTTTACCCACTTTTTTTTTTTTTTAATGATTTTTTTTTTCTTGTAAATTTGTTTAAGTTCTTTGTAGATTCTGGATATTAGCCTTTTGTTAGATGAATAGATTGCAAAAATTTTCTCGCATTCTGTAGGTTGCCTGTTCACTCTGATGATAGCTTCTTTTGTTGTGCAGAAGCTCTTTAGTTTAATGAGATCCCATTTGTCAATTTTGGCTTGTCTTGCCATTGCTTTCATGTTTTAGTTCATGAAGTCTTTGGCCATACCTATGTCCTGAATTGTATTGCCTAGGTTTTCTTACAGGATTTTTTATGGTTTTAGGTCTTACATTTAAGTCTTTAATCCATCTTGAATTAATTTTTGTATAAGGTGTAAGGAAAGGATCCAGTTTCATCTTTCTGCATATGGCTAGCCAGTTTTCCCAACACCATTTATGAAATAGGGAATGCTTTCCCCATTTCTTGTTATAGTCAGACTTGTCAAAGATCCGGTTGTTTTAGATGAGAGCTTTTATTTCTAAGGCCTCTGTTCTGTTCCCTTTGTCTATATATCGGTTTTGGTACCAGTACCATGCTCTTTTCCTTACCGTAGCCTTGTAGTACAGTTTGAAGTCAGGTAGTGTGACGCCTCCAGCTTTGTTCTTTTTGCTTAGGATTGTCTTGGGTATGTGGGCTCTTTATTGGTTCCATATGAAAATTAAAGTAGTTTTTTTCCAATTCTGTGAAGAAAGTCATTGGTAGTTCGATGAGAATAGCCTTGAATCTATAAATTAGTTTGGGCAGTATAGCCATTTTCCTGATATTGATCCTTCCTATCCATGAGCATGGAATGTTTTTCCATTTGTTTGTGTCTTTTCTTATTTCCTTGAGCAGTGGTTTGTAGGACCTTGAAGAGGTCCTTCACATCCCTCATAAGTTGTATTCCTAGGTATTTTATTCTCTTTGTAGCAATTGTGAATGGTAGTTCACTTATGATTTGGCTCTTTGTCTGTTACTGGTGTACAGGAATGCTTGTGATTTTTGCACATTGATTTTGTATCCTGAGACTTTGCTGAAGTTGCTTATCAGCTTAAGAAGATTTTGGGCTGAGACAATGGGGTTTTCTAAATATAAAATCATGTCAGCTGCAAACAGAGATAATTTGACTTCCTCTTTTCCTAATTGAATACTCTTTATTTCTTTCTCTTGCCTGACTGTCCTGGCCAGAACTTCCAATACTATGTGGAATAGGAGTGGTGAGAGAGGGCATCCTTTTCTTGTGTTGGTTTTCAGGTGAATTCTTCCAGTTTTTGCCCATTCAGTGTGATACTGGCTATAGGTTTGGCATAAATAGCTCTTATTATTTTGAGATACATTCCATTGATACGTAGTTTATTGAGAGTTTTTTGTTTTGTTTTTTTTTTTTAAAGCAGGAAATGCTGTTGAATTTTGTCAAAGGCTTTTTCTGCATCTATTGAGATAATCATGTGTTTTTTGTCAACGTTTCTGTTTATATGATGGATAACGTTTATTGATTTGCATATGTTGAATCAGCCTTGCATCCCAGGGATGAAGCTGATTTGATCATGGCAGACAAGCTTTTTGATGTGCTGCTGGCTTTGGCGTGCCAGTATTTTATGGAGGATTTTTGCATTGATGTTCATCAGGGATATTCTCCTCAAATTTTCTTTTTTATGTGTGTTTCTGCTCTCAGGGTGGTATCAGGGTGATGCTGGCCTCACAAAATGAGTTAGGGAGGATTCCCTCTTTTTCTATTGATTGGAATAGTTTCAAAAGGAATGGTACCTCTGGTAGAATTCGGCTGTGAATTCATCTGGTCGCGGACCCACTTGAGGAGGCAGTCTGTCCCTTAGATCTTGAGCACTGTGCTGGGAGATCTGTTGCTCTCTTCAGAACAGGAAGGTAGGAATATTTAAGTCTGCTGAAGCTATGCCCATATCCGCCCCTTCCTCCAAGTGCTCTGTCTCATGGAGATGGGAGTTTTATCTATAAGCTCCTGTCTGAGGCTGCTGCCTTTCTTTCAGAGATAGCCTGCCCAGAGAGGAGCAATCTGGAGAGGCAGTCTGGCTACAGCGGCTTTGCTGAGCTGTCCTGGGCTCCGCCCAGTTTGAACTTCCCGGCAACTTTGTTTACACTGTGATGGGAAAACCACCTACTCAAGCCTCAACAATGGCGGATGCCCTGCCCACCACCAAGCTCAAGTGTCCCAGGTCGACTTCAGACTACTTTTCTGGCAGTGAGAATTTCACACCAGTGGATCTTATCTTGCTGGGCTCCATGGCGGTGGGATCTCTTGAGCTGGATCATTTGGCTCCCTGGCTTCAGACCTTTTCCAGGGGAGTTAATGGTTCTGTCTCACTGGCATTCCAGGCACCACTAGGGTATGTAGAAAAACTCCTGCAGCTAGTTCAGTGTCTTCCCAAATGAGCCCCCACTTTTATGCTTGAAACCCAGGGCCCCTGGTGGCATAGTCATCCAAGGGAATCTCCTGGTCTGCAGGTTGTGAAGACCGTGGGAAAGTGTAGTATCTGGGCCAGAGTGCACCATTCCTCACGTCATAGTCTGTCATGGCTTCCCTTGGCTAGGGGAGGGAGTTCCCCAACCCCTTGCCCTTCCTGGGTGAGGCAACACCTCATGCTACTTCAACTTGGCCTACTGTGGGCTGCACCCACAGTCTAACCTATCCCAATGAGATGAGCTGGGTACCTCAGTTGGAAATGCAAAAATCACCCCCCTGATGCGTTGATATCACTGGGAGCTGCAGACCCGAGTGCTGTTCCTATTCGGCCATCTTACCCGCCACTCACCAAAATTCTTAATATAATACTGCAAGTAATAATTTTCAAAATACCTTATTTATTTATCCAAAGACAATGTTAAAATATCCAGCAGGTATACATGCAAGCTGTTCAATATCACTAATCATCAGGGAAATGCAAATCAAAACCACAATTAGATATCACTTCACAAACATTAGAATGGCTACTCTTAAAAATGCCAAAGATCGTGAGTGTTAGCGAGGATGTGGAGAAAAGGTAAATCTTGTATATTATTGGTGGAAATATAATTAATATAGTCACTATAGAAAACACTGTGGAGATTCTTTAAGAAAGTACATTAGAATTACCATATGACCAGCACTTCCCCTTCTGAGTATACACTTGAAAAACTGAAGTCAGAACCTTATAAAGATCTGCAACTCCAATGCTTGTTGCAGGATTATTCATAACAGCCAAGATATTAATACAACCTAAGTGTCTGTCAACAGATTAATCGCTAAATAATATATATACGCAATAATATATATATAATATACAATAATACAATGAAATACTTATATCAGCCTTAAAAAAATAAGATCCTGACATTTGCAACGACATTGCTGAAACGAAAGGATATGCTAAATGAAATAAGACAGAGAGAAAAAGAAAAATAATTATCTCACTTACATGTGAAATCCTATAAAATAAACAAATTCATATAAACTAGAGTACAAAGGTGGTTACAAGAGTTGGGGATGGTGGGGGGAATGAAAAATAGGTCAAAGGGTACAAAGTTGCAGTTATGTAGGATAAGACTAGAGATCTAATACACAGTGTGAGGACTATAGTTGATAATATTATATTGTAACCTCAAAAATGTTCATTGTACCATCGTCGAATTGTGAATATAGAGTTGTTCAGAGTACTTCTTTAGTATCCATTTAATGTCAATGTAATTAATAGTGATGACCTTTCTTTTATTACTGATTTTGATAATTTATGTCTTCTCTCTCTTTTTCTTGGTTAACTGGTTACAAATTTGCCAGTTTTGTTATTCTTCTTCAAAGAACAAGCTTTTGGTTTTACTGGCTTTTCTATTGTTTCCTAGATTTATTTTATGGATTTCTGCTTTAATTTGTAGTAACTTTTTTTCTTTTTTCTTTTTCTTTTTTTTTCTTTTTTTTTTTTTTTTGCAGCTCACTTTAGGATTAATTTGTTCTTGTTACAGTTTCCTGAGATGGAAGTTTAGGTAACTGATTTTTAAATCCTTTTTACAAATACATGCTTTTTAAATTAATAGCATCTTTAGAGCAGTTTTAGGTTTACAGAAAAATTGAGCTGAAAATTCGAACTGTTTTTGTACCCCCTCACCATCACCATAAACACTAATAATTTCTTCTACTCACGATATCTTTCCTTAGGGTAGTACATTTGTTACAATTAATGAACCAATATTGATACACTACAATTATTACTAAAGTCCATACTTTACAGTAGGGTTCACTCTTGGTGCCGTACATTCTGCGGGTTTTGGCAAATATATAGTGACATTATTCACCATTACAGTGTTATACAGAATAGTGTCCCTGCTCTAAAAATTCCTCATGTTCCACCTATTCACTCTTTAACCCTTGGTAATCACTGGTCATTTTACTTTCTTTTTGATTTGCCTTTTCCAGAACATCATACAGATGATATCATA
Source organism: Theropithecus gelada (assembly GCF_003255815.1). NCBI lineage: Eukaryota > Metazoa > Chordata > Mammalia > Primates > Cercopithecidae > Theropithecus > Theropithecus gelada. The sequence goes on along the minus strand of NC_037689.1, from coordinate 71,349,112 downwards.
TAGAATGTGCCCTTTGCAGGTTGGCTTTTACTCATCTAACTGTGTGTATTTAAGTTACTGCTATACATTTTGTGGCTTGATAATTCATTTATTTTTATACATAAATGACATTCTATTGTATGAATGTACCACAATTTGTTTATCCATACCCCTATGGAATGACATCTTGCTTGCTTCCAAGTTCTGGCCACTGTAAGAATTCACGTGCAAGTTTATCTATGGGTATGGCTTTTCAGTCATTCGGGTAAACACCAAAAAACATGATTGTTAGACCATATTATCAGAGTATATTTAGTTTTGTAAAAAGATGCCAAACTGTCTTTCAATGTTGCTGCACTATTTTATATTTCTGCTGACTTTGAACAAGTGTTTCTGTTCCTCCGCATCTTCCAAATGTTGCACCATTTGGTGTTGTCAGTGTTTTAGCTTTTAGCTACTAGGTCTGTAGTGGTATCTCACTGTTTCAAATTGCAGTCCTCTAATGACATATTATATGGAACATTTTTACATTTAGTTGTTGTCTCTGTATTTTCCTTGGTGAGATGTCTGTTTTTAAATTGGGTTGATTTTTTTTCTTAATGTTGAGGTTTAAAATGTCTTTGTATATTTTGAATACCCGTTCATTATCAGATATGATTTTTACAAATATTTTCCCAGTGTGTATCTTATTGTTGCAGTCTCTTAACAGTGTATTTTGAAGAGCAGAAGTTTTTAATCTTAATGAAGTCCAACTTACTAATATTCTTTTTCACATATTGTACTTTTAGAGCTCTATCTAAAAAGTCATTGCTGAACACAACATCATCTGTCTCTCTTAATTTTGAAATTAAATGCTTTCCCACTAAGATCAGGACAAGCCAAGGATATCCCCTCTCACCACTCATACTCATAATTGTACTAGAACTCCTAGCTAATTCAATAAGATGACTGTCTCAACATTAAATCTGATGTACTATCTGGGTTTTCCAGATGTTCTTTCATGTTGAAGTTGTTCCCCTTTATTTCTATTTCTTATTTATTTGCTTCAATTTTATCATGAAGGAGTGATGTATTTTGTCAAATGCTTTCTCTGCATCTATTGGTATGATATTGTGATTTTTCTTCTTTAGTTTATTGATGTGATAGATTATATTAATTAATTTTGAATGTTGAACATTTGCATACCTGGAATAAATCTCACTTGGTTATTGTATATAATTCTTTTTATATGTGGTTGAAATTCATTTACTAGTAGTTATTTGAGAATGTTTGCATTCATATTCATAAGAGATATTGATCTGTAGTTTATTTTTCTTGTAATGTCATTGTCTAGTCTGAGTATCCAAGTAATGCTAGCTTCGTTGAATGAGTTAGGAAGTATTCTCTTCGCTCTTTTTATTTTCTGGAAGATATTGTAGAAAATTAGTATATATTCTTCCTTAAATGTTTTTTAGAATTTACCAGTGAAGCCGGGCGCGGTGGCTCAAGCCTGTAATCCCAGCACTTTGGGAGGCCGAGACGGGCGGATCACGAGGTCAGGAGATCGAGACCATCCTGGTTAACACGGTGAAACCCCGTCTCTACTAAAAAATACAAAAAAAAAAAAAAAACTAGCCGGGCGAGGTGGCGGGCGCCTGTAGTCCCGGCTACTCGGGAGGCTGAGGCAGGAGAATGGCGTGAACCCGGGAGGCGGAGCTTGCAGTGAGCTGAGATCCGGCCACAGCACTCCGGCCTGGGTGACAGAGCGAGACTCCGTCTCAAAAAATAAATAAATAAATAAATAAATAAAATAGAATTTACCAGTGAAGCCATGTGGATCTAGTGCTTTCTGTTTTAGGTTATTAATTATGGATTTAAATTATTAATAGATATAGGTCTGTTCAAATTTTTTTACTTTTGTTTGAATCTTAGTAGATTGCTTCTTTCAAAGAATTGATCCATTTTACCTAGATTATTGAATTTGCGGGCATAGAGTTGTTCACAATATTTCTTTATTATGTTGTTTTTATGATTAGTAGTGATACACTTTTATTCTTAATATTAGTAATTTGTGTCTCCTCTTTATTAATTAGTCTGGCTAGAAGTTTACAAATTTTATAGATGTTGTGAAAGAATCATCTTTTGTCTTTATTAATTTTAATTCTCTTGATTTCCTATTTTCAATGTTAATAATTCTGCTCCAATTTTTAACAAATTTAATGTGTTCTCTTTTTTCTAGTTTTCTAAAATGGAAGCTTAGATTATTGAGTTCAGATCTTTCTTATTTTCTATTACATACATTCCATGGTATAAGTCTTGTTTAAGCCCTTCTTTTACTCATCCTGCAAATTTTAATAAGTTTCATTATTTTTTGTTTTATTGAATATGTTTTACAATATCTTTTTAGATGTCTTATTTGACCCTTGTGTTATTTAAAAGTGTGTTAATTCTCCAAGTACTTAGGAATTTTCCAGCAATTTTTATCTTATTGGTTTGTAGTTTAATTCTATCATGGTGTGAGAGCCTAGTTTGTGTGATCTATTGTTTTATATTTCTTAAGGTGTATTTTGTGTCCTAAAATATGATTTGTCTTGCTAAACATTCCTCTTGTGCTAGCAAAAGTACGTATTCTGTTTTTTTTCACTGAAGTATTCCACAAATGTAAATTATGTCCAATTGAATGGATGCTGCACTTGAATTCAATTGTTTCCTACTGATTTTCTGCCTGTTGGATCTGTTAATTACTGAAAAAGGGGTACTGAAGCCTCTAACTAGATCAGTGAATATGTCTATTTCTCCTTTGAGTTCTACCACATTTTGCATCATGTATACTGATGCTCCCCTATTAGATGCATTCATGTTTAGAAGTGTTATATCTTCTTGTAGAAGTGACCTTTCAAATCATTATTTTATACCCTAATTTATCTCTGATAAATTTCCTTGCTCTGAACAATGCTCCGTTTTAACCAATATAGCCACTTTCTCTCCTTTCTTATTAGGGTTAGCATAGTATGTATCTCTCCGTATCTTCACATTTAATCTACCTGTGCCTTTATATTTTGAGTTTTTATATTTTGAGGTTTTGTACATAACACAGAATTGTATCTTCTTTTTATCTACTCTGACAGTCTGTCTCTTAATTGTTGTATTTAGACCATTTACACTTAAAGCGATTCTCGATTATCAATGTATTAAAGTCTATCATATTTCTTACTGTTTTCAATTTTGTGCCTTTGGTTTTTTTTTTTTTTTTCCTTTTTTTGTGTGTTTGTCTTCTACTAATTTCACTCTTTTCTGGGTAAAATTGAAAATATTATGTGCTTTTATTTTCTCTCCTCTCTTAACAAATAAATCATACATCCTTTAAAATTACTTTTCCTAGGCCGGGCGCGGTGGCTCACGCCTGTAATCCCTGCACTTTGGGAGGCCGAGGCGGGCGGATCACGAGGTCAGGAGATCGAGACCATCCTGGCTAACATGGTGAAACCCCGTCTCTACTAAAATACAAAGAATTAGCCGGGCGCGGTGGCGGCGCCTGTAGTCCCAGCTACTCGGGAGGCTGAGGCAGGAGAATGGCGCGAACCCGGGAGGCGGAGCTTGCAGTGAGCCGAGATGGTGCCACTGCACTCCAGCCTGGGGGACAGAGTGAAGACTCCGCCTCAAACAAAAAAAAAAAACAACAAAAAAAATTACTTTTCCTAGTGGTTACACTAGAATTTTTAATATGGGTTAACAACTGATCCAAGTTATTTTTCAACACTTTAAAGTGAGGCTCAGTATGTGTTTATAAGGTGGAACTTGAACTTAAATAAGATTATTTGCAAGCCTTAGGGTTTAGTGTTGTTTTTCAGTTTGGGTTTTGGACTTCCTTGGAACCCATTACTCCTTTCTCCTTGCCTCTTTTTTTGTTTGTTTTTTGAATAGAAATGTCTATCCTATGCTTTTCCCACCATTGTATTTTGGAATCATGTAAAATAAAAGCATTTCATTTTCATTTTTTAGGTTCACAGCTAGAGAGCAACTTGCCTTAGGATGATTTATGCCTTGATTTTCATCTATATCTGATTTACATGAGACTTTAGACTTTGGAGTTGATAGGATGAGACTTTTGGAGCTATTGAGACAGGATGTAATATTTTGTACTTGAGGAGAACACACGTTTTGGCAGATCAGGGTATGGAATGCTATGGTATTATATAAATGTTTGTCCCCTCAAAACATCATGTTGAAATGTAATTGCTATTTCAACACTATGAAGATGTGGGACCTTTAAGAGGTATTCGGGTCTTGAGGGCATCACACTTATAAGTGGATTAATGCCTTTATTGAGGAAGTAAGTTTGACCCCTCTTGTTTTCTCTCTCTCATCCTCTCTTTGCTTTCTGCCATGTGATGGCTTTTGCCATGTTATGACAATATGAAGGGCATTGGCAGATGCTGGCACCTTGATTTTACACTTTCCAGCCTCTATAACTTTGAGCCAATAAACTTCTCTTTATTGTAAATCACTCAGTCTACAGAATTATATTATAAAAGCACAAAACAAATTAAGACAGGTTTCTATGGAAAAAACCCTGTCAAAATTTTGCTCTCCCAAGACAGCCACCACTAGTTTTATTTATTTATTTATTTATTTATTTATTTATTTATTTTTAACTCTCAAACTAGTCTCTATTTAACTTACAGTAACTCATCAAGATCACACTTTGTATTTGGGTTCCATAGAGAGACATAACTAAAAGGATATATATATATACACACACACACACACACAAACACACACACACAATAATGACTTTGTCACTTTTATGTATAAATCATACAAAATATTGAAGACATATACAGAGCCAAATGATTGAAAATGCATCTCATTGCAGATTTCAACATAGCCCAGATATTTCTGTTTATCACAATCCTTATTATAAAATGACTTTATGCAAAAACTCTAGAAGAAACTATTTAGACATGCAAATGTATGGAACAAGAAGGCAACAAAAAGTGTAGCAATAATCATGATAAGTATATTTCCCATTATCAGATGGTTTAAAACCAAAATTATATAAAAATGTATCATATATAATGTGGGTTCCTGATCTTTTTTTCCATACCTTCTCCCCCATTGCTTTTCTTCCCTCCAGGATAAAGAACCTGTATTTGTAGTTGGTGGAGGTTGCAAGGACATCTTCATTATTAAAGTACATACGGGTACTCAGCCCTTTGTTCTCAATTCTGTAATCAAAAATACTCTGAAAAAAAAATTGGATTTTCTTTGTTTTAATAAGTGTGAATAAAAAATTGATTTGGTAGCAAAATCTAACATAAGCTGCTATTAATTTTATTAAAAACATTAATGAACTTGAATAAAGTAATATTTATGCATTTTGATTATAGAATTCTGCAACAGATCTCAGTGAAGTTAAGTAATATACAATATATACTGTGTAAAGTTTTAAAAATCCAACAATAATCTACATTTTAAATCTTTCTGACCCTAGATCAAGATCTGGAGACCAAACTTTCCTCTAATCATTTGCCAATTTTATGAAAATCAGCTGTGCTTATATATCTTGTACTTGAGTTATCTGTATATACATAATTAGTCACTTTGATGCTGGAAAACTTATTTACATTAACACTCAGAAGGAAATGATATTATTGCAGTATGATTTTCTGAGACATGAACTGACAACATTTTCCCATAAGAATTAGGCAATGTTTTCTCAATGACAATTATCACTGCAATTAATGATACTAACATGCCTTCAATGAATTTATTACTATGGTGATGTCAAAATGACTTAAGAAAACACAATAAATTTCCTGTTTTTGAATCACCATAAAATCTACACTTTAAAAATTACATTTTATCTTTAATAATTTTTAAGTCATAGTTAAGCAAGAAGTTGTTCTGAATATAATGTAAGTACACTAATAAAAAGTATTTACATAAGTGTTGTGTACAGGCAGGATGTGATGGGAAACATAAGTAACACTGTCTTGTAATTCCATCTTTATGTTGCATTTTTAAAATTCGACAAGTATATTCCAAGCATTTCTGAACACTAATATTTACAAATAGATGAACTTCAACAGAAGACTCAATCATGAAGAATAATTAGCAAATTTATGACTGGTTATTTGAAATTAGTCAGTGACAGGAACGAAAAACAACAAAGATAAAAACAACTGAAATAAAGACAAGGGGCCCCTGGGAAACCATTGAGCAAATATGATGAGTCCAAAAAGAAGAAAAAGGAGCAGACAAATTATTTAAAGAAATAATGACTGAAAATATGAACATCTTTAAAGTGATATAAACATTTATATTAATGGAGCTCAGCAGATCTCAAGTAAAAACAATTTAAACATGAATAACTTGAAGCATTTTAAAATAAAATTATGAAAATTTGAAGACAAAGAGGTACTCTTCAAAGCGTCAAAGGAAAAGTGATTTATCACTTATAAGTGAACTCCCATAAGGCTATCAGCAGACTTCTCAGCAGAAACTTTGCAGTCCAGGAGGAAGTGGAAAAATATACTTAAAATGCTAAATAAAGGAAAAATCCAACCGAGAATACCGTACCTGACATATCAGTACTTCAGAAACTAAGGAGACAAAGAAAACATGACAGTTTGTTACCACTATATACACCTTCCTTACAATAAATGCTATAGTCATTGAAATGGAAACAGAAGCACATTAAGTAACAAAATGAAAACATATAAAATTATAAAACCCACCCCTAAAAGTAAATGTATGGTAAAATTCAGAATACCCTAATACTCTAATGGTGGTGTGTAAATAACTTTTAACTCTAATATGAAAGTAAAAGGAAAGGCCGGGCACGGTGGCTCACACCTGTAATCCCAGCACTTTGGGAGGCCGAGACAGGTGGATCACGATGTCAGGTGTTCGAGATCAGCCTGACCAATATGGTGAAACCCCGTCTCTACTAAAAATACAAAAATTAGTTGGGCGTGGTGGTGGGTGCCTTAGTCCCAGCTACTCAGGAGGCTGAGGTAGGAGAATTGCTTGAACCCGGGAAGGGGAGATTGCAGTGAGCTGAGCTCTCACCACTGCACTCTAGTCTGGACAACAGAGCGAGACTCCATCTCAAAACAAACAAACAAAAAAAGTAAAAGGACAACAGTATTAAAAATAATGTAACTATAATATTGTGTTAATGGAAACACAATATAAAATTATGTACAGTGTGAAATCAATAGCATATAATGCTTGGGAGAGAAATACAAATGCAGAATTTCATATGTAATTGAAGTTAAATTGTTATGAGCTTAAATCCACTGTTATAAGTTGTTTTATTTCTTTTTTATTTTTTTAAACCTGTTTATTTATTTTGTTATTTCAACAGCTTTTGGGGTACAAGTCATTTTTGGTTACATTAATGTATTATATAGTGGTGAATTCTGAGATTTTAGTGCACTTATCACCAGAGTAGTGTATATTGTACCTAAATTGCATTTTTAAAATCTCTGGCCTCCCTCTCACTCTACCTCTTCTGAGTCTCTAAAGCCCGTTATATCACTCTGTATGCTTTTGTGTACTCATAGCTTATCTCTCACTTACAAGAGAACGGACGAATTTTGGTTTCCCACTCTTGTGTTACTTCACTTAGAATAATGGCCTTCAGCCCTATCCAAGTTGCTGCAAAAGACGTCATTTTGTTCCTTTTAATGGCTGATTAGTATTTCACAGTGTATATATACCACATTTTTTATCCACTCATTAATTAATGGGTATATAGGTTGATTCCACATCTCTGCAAGTGTGAATTGTGCTGCTATCAACATACCTGTGCAATTGTCTTCTTCATGTAATGACTTCTTTCCTTTGGGTAGATACTCAGTAGTGAGATTTATGGATCAAATGGTACACTTACTTTTAGCTCTTTAAGGAATTTCCATACCGTTTTCTATAGAAGATGTACTAATTTACATTTCCACCAACAGTGTATCAGCATTCTCTGTTACCCACAGCTACAACATCTTTTATTTTATTTTACTTTTTAATAATGGCTCTTGCAGGAGTAAGGTGGTATCACATTTTGGTTTTAATTTGTATATCCCTTGTGATTAGTGACGTTGGTAATAATTCATAGGTTTGTTGGCCATTTGTATATGTTCTTTTGAGAAACGTCTACTCATGTCCTTTGCCCACTTCTTAATGGGATTATTTGTTTTTATCTTCATAATTTATTTTGGTTGCTTATAGATTTTAGATACTAATCTTTTATTGGATGCATAGTTTGTAAATATTTTCTTCCATTCTGCGGGTTGTCTGTTTACTCTGTTAATTATATCTATTATTATGCAGAAGCTTTTAAGTTTAATTAGGTCCCATTTGTTTACTTTTGTTTTTGATGAATTTGTTTTTGAGATTTTAGTCATGAATTACGTGCCTAAGCCAATGTCTAGAAATTTTTTTTCAACATTATCTTCTAGAATTTTTATGATTGCAGATTATATTTAAGTCTTGGATTCATCTTGAGTTGATTTTTGCATATGGTGAGATATAGGGATCCAGTTTCATTCTTCTAGATGTGGCTTACCAGTTTTCCCAGGACCATTTATTAAATAGAGTGCCCATTCTCCAATTTATGTTTTTGTATGCTTTGTTGAAAATCTGTTGGTTGTATCTATTTGACTTTATTTCTAGGTTATCTATTCTATTTTACTGGTCTATGTGCCTACTTTGATACCAGTACCATGCTATATTGGTAATTATGGTCTTGTAGTAAAATTCAAATTCTGGTAAAGTGCTGTTAGATTCAGTTAGCTAATATTTTTTTGAGGATTTTTGCATAAATGTTCATCAGATAGATCAATTTGTAGTTTTGTGGTGGTGTTTTGTCCTTTCCTGATTTTGGTATCAGTGTGATAGTAGTGTCATGGAATGATTTAGAAAGAATTCCTTCTTTCTCAATTTTTTTGAACAGTTTTAGAAGGATTAGTGCCAATTTATTTTTGAATATCTGGTAGAATTCAGCTGTTCATCCATCTCGTCCTGGAATTCTTTTCTTGGCAATTTTTAATTTACTGATTTAATTTCACTGCTTGTTATTGATCTGTTCAATATTTCTGTATCTTCCTAATTTAATCTAAGAGGATTGAATGTTACCAGGAATTTGTCCATTTTCTCTAGGTTTTCTAGTTTGTGCACATAAAGATGTTCATAGTCTTCTCGAATGATATTTTGTATTTCTCTGGTGTAGGCTGTAATGTCTCCATTTTTATTTCTAATTGAGCTTATCTGAGTCTTCACTCTTCTTTTTTTGATTAATCTAGCTAATGGTCTCTCACTTTTATTCTTTTTTTTTTTTTCTATTAGGCTGGTGCAAAAGTAATTGCAAATGTCATTGTAGTTTTTGCCATTACTCTTAACAGTTTTTGCTTACTCGTAAAAGTTTTTGCCATTACCCTTAAACAATATTTTTTTTTTTTTTTTTTTTTTTTTTTGAGACGGAGTCTCGCTCTGTCGCTCAGGCTGGAGTGCAGTGGCCGGATCTCAGCTCACTGCAAGCTCCGCCTCCCGGGTTTACGCCATTCTCCTGCCTCAGCCTCCCGAGTAGCTGGGACTGCAGGCGCCCGCCACCTCGCCCGGCTAGTTTTTTGTATTTTTTAGTAGAGACGGGGTTTCACGGGGTTAGCCAGGATGGTCTCGATCTCCTGACCTCGTGATCCGCCCGTCTCGGCCTCCCAAAGTGCTGGGATTACAGGCTTGAGCCACCGTGCCCGGCCTTAAACAATATTTTTTAAATTAAGTTTTAAAAATATTTTTTGTTTGAATTTCATGCTTTTCTGCTCTGATTTTATTATTTATTTTCTTCTTCCAGCTTCAAGTTTAGTTTGTTCTTGTTTTTTCAGTTTGTTGAAGTGTGACATCAGGTTGCCAATTTGTGCTCTTTCATATTTTTTGATGTAGGTGATTAGTGCTATAAATTTTCCTCTTAGGACTGTTTTTGCTGTGTTGCAGCAGTTTTGATAACTTGTCTCATTATTATCATCCAATTCAAATAATTTTAAAATTTTCATCTTAATTTCATTGTTAACCAAGATATAATTTAGCAGATTATTCAATTTCTTTTTTAAAAAAATCATTTCGAGGGTTTGTTTTGAAGTTGATTTCTAGTTTGTTTTCACTCTGTCCTGGAACGATACTTGTGATTTCAATATTTTGAAATTTATTGAGATTTGTTTTGTGGCCTACTGTATGGTCTACCATGGAGAATATTCCATACACTGATGAGAAGAACATATATTTTAAAGATCTTGGTTAGAATGTTCTGTAAATATCAGTTAAGTTTATTTATTCTCGCATGTCATTTATGTCCATTGTTTCTCTGTTGAGTTTCAGTCTTGACGATCTATCTACTGCTGTCAGTGGTGTATTGAAGTCTCCCACTATTATTGTTCTGCTGTCTATCTCATTTCTTAGGTTTAGCAGTAATTGTTTTTTGAATCTAGGACCTCTAGTGTTTGGTGCACATAAATTTAAGATTGTAATGTCTTCTTGTTGAATTGCTTCCTTTATCACTATATAGTGAGCATCTTAGTCTTTTTTATTTACTGTTGTTGCTTTGAAACATATTTTGTATAAGAATAGCTTCTCCTGCTTGCTTTTGGTTTCCATTATGGTGGAATATCTTTTTTCACCCTTTTAACTTGAGTTTACATGAATCTTTCTATATTACACGAGTCTATTGAAGACAGCAGATATTTCGTTGATGGTTTTTTTTTTTGTTTGTTTAATTTTAATATACTCTGCCATTTCATATCTTTTAAGTGGAACATTTAGACCATTTATATTTAATGTTAATATTGAGACATGAGGTACTCTTCTCTTCATCATGTTAACTGTAACCTAGATAGCTTTTTTTCTAACTGTGTTATTGTTTTATAGGCTTTGTGAGTTTTAAGCTTTCAAGAAGTTCTAATTTGGTACATATCAAGTTTTTGTTTAAGGGCTTAGAACTCCTTTTAGCATTTTCTGTAGTGCTGGTTTGGTTGTGACAAATGCCTTCAGCATCTCTTTGTCTGAAAATGACTATATTTCTCCTGCATTTATAAAACTTAATTTTGTAAGATACAAAATTGTTAACTGATATTTTCTCTGTTAAGGAGGTTGAAGATAGGACTCCAATCCCTTCTGGCTTGCAAAGTTTCTTCTGAGAAGCCTGCTGTAGTCTGACAGGATTTTCTTTTAGGTTATCTGATGCTTTTGTCTCATGGCTCTTAGAATTCTTCCCTTCATGTTTACCTTAGATAGCCTGATGATTTTATGTTTTGGTTAATTTTTTTTTTTTTCAATATGTTTCCCAGGAGTTCTTTGAGCTTCTTGGATTTGGGTATGTAGATCTAGAGCCCAGACAGAAAAGATATTGATTATTCCCTCAAATAAGTGTTCCAGACTTATAATTTTCTCTTCTTCAGGAACACCAATTTTTCTTACATTTGGCTGCTTTGCACAATCCCCTATTTCTTAGATACCTTATTTCTTTTGATATTTCTTTATTTTTGTCTGATTTGGTTAATTTAAAAGACTCATCTTCAAACTCTAAAATTATTTCTTCTACTTATTCTAGCCTATTGTTAAAATTTTCCAATTTTCTAATTCTCTCAGTATGTCTTTCACATCCATAAGTTTTCACTGTTTTTTCTTGATCATATCTCTCTAGAAACTTTTTCATTCATATTCTGAATTGCTTTTTAAAATTTCTTTGTGATGGTTTTTTATCTTTCTCTGATATCTACTTGAGTAGTTTAATAATCAAACTTCTGAATTTCTTATCAGTATTTCACAGTTTTTATCTCATTTTGGGTCCATTGCTGGAGAGCCTGTGTGATCTTTTGGGGTGGTATAGCACCCTGTTTTGTCAATTATTTTTCTGTTTTTTTTTCTCCTTGGGATAGACTATTTATCCTAATTACTTTTAAATTTATGTTTAATTTGATTGTTTCTTTTGTGTGTTTGATTTTAGTTTTTTTTATTTCCCCCTTAAAATTTATACTTTAATGCCTTTAGTTAATTTCACCTTAATTTGGTTCTTGGCACTTTCAGTGGTGAAGACTCTGAAAGAGTACCTTGCTTATTAAGAGTTTTTGTATAATGGTGTTCTCACATACTGGTTGTAGTGTCAATGTGCCTGGAGTGTGAACACTATTTCCTGTGGAGTTGCAATTATAGAGTTACCTTAAAGCTTAACTCATTCCCCTGCAGTGTGTACTTTTTTCATTTATTCATTTACTCCCAGTATTTACTGGTTTGATAGTTTAGGCTTAAGGGCAGTAGGAGAGGTGTTCCCATACAGAAACTGATTGTGACTTAGCACATGGGTAAACAAAGTCTTAGACCTGACAGAGTGACTGGAGGAACTCTCAGGAAGTTGCACCAAGGTCTTATCATGGAAAAGGTTTGGAGCCAGCTCAGCACCTTTGTCAGCTCAGCAGGACATTTATTCACCTCTCAGACATACTCCTGTCACAATGCTATGGCTATTCTGATTAGACAATCACCTCTTTTCATCTGTAGGAATGTTCTAAGTAGAGAGGAATTATAACTCTGTATCTCATGCAAACCTGAAACAGGAGGGTGCTTCTTCTTTGAAGATGTCGTCATCCTGATGTGTTCCAGAAAGGCTGTCTATATTTGCACCCCTGTTACACTCCCATGGGAGAAGCCACAACTGTGCTTATTTTGGTGGATAAGTAGGGAAATACTTTCTCTTTTCCAAGACCCTTCACATGCACCAGGGCTGTTTGACTGCTGGAAAATAACTGAACATATTGGTGAATTTAGCACTTAAATGGTGCCTCTGCTGAAGGAGATTTTCCACAAGTGGTAGGATCTGGTCCTCAGGGCCTCCCATCTGGTTACTTTTGTCCCACAAGGTGTTCCCTTAATGTGGTGCACTCCTTCTTTCTTTAGGAGTGGGAGTCTGTGAGAGCTAGGCAACTGTGAGTGTTGTTTTTCCTGTGTCTAGCTGCCCATTGAAGGTGCCACATTCCAGGCTAGTGTTGAGCAATGTCTGAAAATGATCTGGTGATGTGAGCTGTCCTCAAGTTTCCTAGCAGTGAGTAGCAGCACAAACTCTAATGGGGGCGGCAAGGGAGTGATGTAGACTCTGTGAAATCTTTTGGTTATTGATAGCTTTAGTGTATTGGCTTTCTTGAATGCCAGTGTTAGTAATAATGAGCTGGTCAGATGAACAGACTCAGGACCTCCTGGTTAGCTAGATTCATGCAGGTAGTTGTGTGGCCAAGATCGCACAGCCATTTTTTTTTCTTCCTGTGTACAGTATTATTCTACTAGGATATACTATAATGGAAAAAGCCAATGGTGTTTGGCTTTTAGATAGGATGTGGCACTTGCAAAAGAGCATGAGCTGAAGTAGCAGGAGGATTTTGCTTGCCTTATGCTGTCTATGGGGATACTCTGGTTTCTCAGGCAATGGTAGTTCTGTGTAGCTCCCAAGAGATTCTATTCTCTGTGTTAACTGTCAGAGTGGGGCTTGGTAGGGCAGGTTTGCCCTCTGTATCACCATGTGCAGAGCAGCCTCTGTGGGTGTTGGAAGATGGAAGTAGGTCTCAGGCCAACAGGTTGATGCTCCACAGAGGAGCATTGCTGCCTCTGCTGTGCAAAAGAGTTTGTGCAGGGAGTGGGGGTGGCAGGTGATGGTAAGCCTCACAGTTTTCATGCACTTGGAAGGGAAAATCTATTACAACCTCATGGTATACACAAATTTAAAACTTATAGTAAATACACACACACAAAAAGGTTAACAAATCAAATAATACCACTACAAAAAATCAACAAATCGAAAAAAAAAAAAAAGACAGCAAGACATAAGCAAACAAAAAAATGCAAAACAGTCAAAAAACAATTAGCAAAATGGAAACAGTATGCCCTTACCTATAAATAATTGCTTTAAACATAAATTAATTTAAATTTTCACCAGAAGACACAGAGTGCTTGAGTGGATTGTTTTTTAAGGATCCAAAGAAACGCTGCTATAAGACACTCACATTAGCCTTAAGGACACACATCAAGTTAAAGTAAAAGCATGGGAAAATCATGACAAGAAAATGGTAACCCAAAGAGAGCAGGTGACTATTTATATCAGAAAAGTCAAACATTTAGGCAAAATATTTTACAGAAGAGAAAAAAGTCATTATATAATGATAAACTGGTTAATCCACCAAGAAGATATAATAGTTGTAAATCTATATTCACCCAATATTGAGGCAGGGAAATATGTGAAACAAATTTTAACAGAAATGAAGAAAGAAATAGACATCAATAAAAGTATGATAGGGGATTTTAATATGTCGCTAACAATAATAGTTAAATCATCCAGACAGAAAATCAATATGCAAAAGAAAGACTTGATAAAACACTATAGCAAAATAATACACATTTTTTTCTCAGTGCACACGCAACATTGTTCAGTGTGGGTCATATATTTGGCCACATAACAAATCTTGACAAATTAAAAATTAATATCTTATCAAACATATTTTCAAACAATAATGCTATAAAACTAGAAAAAGAAGAAATTCTGGAAAATTCACAAATATATGAAAATTAAACTACACTCTACTAAACAATTAATGGGTAAAAACAAAATCAAAAGGAAAACAAAAAAGTTTCTTGAGCCAAATAATAGTTTTTTAAAATACTGTGTATGGTATGAAGCAGAAGCATTATAAAGAAAAAAGTTATAATAAATACCTACATTTTTAAAAACTCAATATAAAAAACAGATTTTTACACATCAAGGAAAAGTAACAAACAAACCAAGAAAAAATAAAATTAAAAAGAGAAAAACCCAATTTTGCAAAAGAGAGAAAAAAAATTAGAGAAGAAACAAATAAAATTGAGATTCGAAAGATAATTTAAAAAATTAACAAAACTGAGGCTTGATCATTTGAGAAAATAACAACTGTTTAAAAAACCTTTCGATTAACCAAGTAAAATGACAGGAAACTCAAATTAATAAAATTATAAGTAAAAATGGAGATAATACAACTGATACCACAGAAGTACATAGAATCATAAAAGACTGCTCTAAGCAAATATACGGCAAAAAATTGGAAAATATAGAATGAATTAATAAATGTTTAGAAACATACAATTGAAGCATCTGAAATATGAAGTATTTTCATATTCTATGAACATACTGTATCGAACAGTAATGGGAAAGAAGATTGAATCAATAAACAAAAATATTCCATCAAAGAAAAGCCTAGAACCTGCTGGTTTCATGGCAGAAATCTACCAAACTTTTAAGGAAATCTAACACAAATCCTTCTCAAGCTCTTTCAAATATTGGAGACAAGTAAATGCTTCCAAGCTCAATGAAGGCAGCATTAGCCTTATACTAAACCAGATTATAATGGTATAATAAAATAAAGGTACAGTTTAATATTTCTGATGAGCATAGATACAAAATTCTTCACAAAAAACCAGCAAACCAAATTTAACAGCACAAAAATAGGATCATATACTCTGGCCAACTTAGTTATATCTCTGAGATTAAGGGATATTTAAAAATATGCAATTCAATAGTAATAATGCACCAAATTAATAGAATGAAGAATAAAATGTATATGTTTATCTCAGTAAATGCAGAAAAAAATTGGCACAATTCAAAACCTTTCATGATAAAAGCTTTCAACAAGTTACTTATAAGAGGAATGTATCTCAATAAAATAAAGGCCATATATAAAAATCACACAGCTAATTCATAATCAATGGTTAAAAGCCAAAAGCTTTTTCCGTATCATCAGACATAAGACAAGAATGCTCATTCTAACTACTTTTATTTGACGTACTACTAGAGGTCTTAGTGCTGCTAGGCAAGAATAAATAAATAAAAGGCATCCAAATCAGAAAAAAGAAGTATTTTGTTTTCTATTTCCAGATGACATTATTTCATACAGTAGATGCATATGATACTCTCTTCTTCCATGTAAAAGAGCAGAGTAAGGCAGTAATCACACTTTGATTAGATCATCTAAGAAAGAACACTAGAATTCAACAAAGGATGCAAAGCAATAAAAGCAAGGAAGAAAAGGAAATCAAGGCAGCTTGCTGAGTTAGAATTGGCTGATAATTTAGAGACCTATCTAATGCAGAAAAAAGGTAAGTGAGAGTGGTCCATACTCCCACCACAGACTCCTACCTTCTGAGCCATAAGACAACTCTTAGAACCCTACAAGTCCTGAGACTAACATAGCAAGCTGCCTGGAGATCACGTGAAGGCATTGTTACAGAAAAATTGCTCACACAGAATACAATCTACTGCTGAGCCTTAAGCAGCTATAGGATAGTGTAATTTGAGAGCCCAGCCCCCACCAGATTACTCCTGGTAGTGGAAAATAAATTTCTTTTGATACAATTTAGCAAGAACTTTAAATTGGAGCTGATGATGTTGAAGCATTTGCTATTGATGCAGTAACAACTAAAATAGTCTACTGAAAAATTGATCAGACCCAGAGAAAGGTAGTTGTCACTCATAGCATACATCGGATATTTGGAAAACAGCAGTGACAACAACTGTATGACACCCTTAATGCTTGGAAACAAACTCTGAACAAAGTGAAAAACGGCCTTTTAAGTCTTTCCGATACCTCAGTTTTTATGCTTATAATTTTTGCTCTTTTTGGAAAAAAAATCCATAAATCATAGTAAGACATTATAAACTAAAAAAAGAGAAATTCTTAGCAATAAATGCCTCCATCAAAAAGCTAAAAATATTTAATATAAAAATCTAATTATGCACATCAAAATACTAGAAGAGCAAGTACAAACCAATCACAAATATGTAGAAGGAAATATGTAAAAAAGATCAGGGCAGTATTAAAAACAATGGAGACTTTAACAATAAAAAAAATCAATAATATGAGAATTTAAGTTTTGAAAAATTAAACTTAACAAACCACTTACCAAATTAATCAAGAAAATAAGAGAGAAGACCCAATTAAATGAACTAGAAGTTAAATAGGAGAATTACAACTGATGACAGAGAAATGCAAAAGATTATCAGAGCCTATAATGAACAACAAGAACACATCAACAAACTAGAATACCTTGAAAAAATGGATAACTTTCTGAACATTAAAAATTTATCAATACTGAATTAGGAAGAAATATAAAATCTGAACAGAACAATAATGAGCAATGAAATTGACTCAATAGCAAAAATCTTCCAACAAACAAAATTTAGGACTGAATGACTTCACTGTCAATTTACCAAGATTTAAAATAACTATGAATAAGTATCAAAATATTTGAAAAAGTTTAAGAGAAGAAAAGTTTCCATAACTCATTCTGTCAAGACAGCATTATTCTGATATTGAATTTATGCAAAAACCAAACAAAAAAAAGGAAACTACAGGTCAATATTCCTGATAAATATAGATAAGAAAGTTCTCAAAAAAAGGTAGCAAACCAAATAACTGCACACCAAAAATTTATACATCATGATCCAGTGGGATGCATCCCGGGTATTCAAGGGTGGTTCAACATATGCAAATCAATACATGTGATATGTCACATCTACAGAATGAAAAAGAAAAACTGTATCATTATTTTAATAAATGCAGAAAAAATCTGTTAACATTTAACATCTTTTTCTGATGAAGCTCAATAAATTATGACTAGAGGGAATATATAACAACATAATAAAAGCCATATATGACAAACCCACAAAAAATATCATAATGAATGGGTAAAAGCTGAAATTCCTTCTTTTAAAAACTGGAACAAGACAAGAATGCTCACTCTCAAGACAAGAATGCTCACTATCAGCAGTCCTACAAAACACAGTATTTGAAGTTTTAGCCAGAGCAATCAGGTAACTGGAGGAAATGACAGACATCCATATTAGAAAACAAGAAGTCAAATTTTTCCTTTTTGCTGATAATAGGATCTTATATCTACAAATATCTAAAGATTGCAACAGAAAACTCAATTATCTGATAAATAAATTTAGTAAATTTCTGGATACACCATTAACACAGAAAAATATTTAATGTTTCCATGCATCAATAGTGAACCACCTGAAAAAGAAAACAGGAAGGCAATCCCACTTAAAACAGCTACACGATAAATGAAATATCCAGGAATAATCTTAACCAAGAAGGTGAAAGATCTTTTTAAGAAAAAATTACTAAATGTTGAACAAAAAAATGGAAGATGACAAAAACAAATAGAAATATGCCCTTCGCTCATGTATCAGAACAATTAATACCATTAAAATGACTACACAGTCTGATATGGCTTGCCTGTGTCCCCACCCAAATCTCAAGTTGAATTATAATTCTTAGGGTTGGAGGAGGGGCCTTGTGAGAGGTGATTGGATCATGGGGACGGATTTCCTCCTTTTTTTTCTTGTGATAGTGAGTGAGCTCTCATGAGATCTGGTTGTTTAAAAGTGTGTAGCACTTCTTTTGTTCTCTCTTTCTCCTTCTCTGGCCATGTAAGACATGCCAGCTTCCCTTTCACCCCTTCTCCTTCCAACATGATTGTAGGTTTCCTGAGACTTTTCCAGTTTTGTTTCTTGTACAAGCTACAGAACTGTGAGTCAATTAAACCTCTTATCTTTATAAATTACTCAGTCTCAGGTAGTACCTTATAGCAATGTGCGAACTAATGGACAGCCCAAAGCAAACTACAAATTTAGTGTAGTTTTACACTAAATTATTACACTAATTTTTACTATTACAATGCCAACATCATTTTTCAGATATATAGCTCAAACAATTATATAATTTGTATAACACCAAAAAATACCCTAAGTAGAAAAACAATTATGAGCAATAAATAAAGCTGGAGGGATCACAATATCTGTCTTCAAAATATATTACAAGACCATAGGAGCAAAAACAGCATTATATTATTATAAAAACAAACACATGGACCAATGAAACTGAATAGATAATACAGAAATAAGTCCATGCATTTATAGAAAACTGAGCTTTGAAAATTAGGCCAAAAGCTTACACTAGAGAAAGGCCATCCTCTTCAATTCCTGGTGCTCAGGAAACTGGATATCCATATGCAAAAATGGAACTTGACTTTATTTCTCATCATAACAAAAAAGTCTGCTCAAGCTGGATTAAACACTTTAATATAAAACCTGAAACTATAAAACTACTGGAAGAGGGTGGAGAGATGGAATGGGGTGGGTTAAAAAACTACTTAATGAGTATTATGCTCACTACTTGGGTGATGGGATTCATACTCCAAATCTCAGCATCAATCAATATTTTCATGTAGCAAATCTGCACATGTACTCCCTGTTCCTAAAGTAAAAGTGAAATTAAAAGAAAAAAGTTAGAAGTACTAGAATGAAACATAGGATAAGCACTGTGAAACATTGGTCTAGGCAAAGATTTTACATGTAAGACCTCAAAAGTACAGACAACACAATTAAAAACAGGCAAATGGGGCTAACACCTCAAGCTTGCTGCAGCCATCTTACTGAGAAGAGGCCAGACTATATTCCACACAAGTCACCTGACCTACCTGCTCAGGCAGGGCCCCCTGGTTTGGGCTAACAGCATAGCTGCCCAACCCTGGCTGATTTCTCTTCTCAGCCCCTAAGTCTGCATTTATTTTGGGTAGAGCACCTGCAGACAACTGACAGACCCTCTGTCACCGCCAAAGCTGTGGTACCCATGATTCCTACTCCTGGGCCAGTGGGGAGGACAAAATTTTTGATTACAGCACATTTCATTCACCCTAGGGAGAAGTGGCCAGACTGCCTTCCCTGTGAGTACTCTCCTCCCGGCACTTTATCA
Source organism: Theropithecus gelada (assembly GCF_003255815.1). NCBI lineage: Eukaryota > Metazoa > Chordata > Mammalia > Primates > Cercopithecidae > Theropithecus > Theropithecus gelada. Next base: position 71,329,331 of record NC_037689.1, on the reverse strand, counting down.
GGCAGGGCCTCCCGGCTTGGGCCCACAGCACAGTGGTCCCAATTCTGGCTCATCATTTCAATTGGTAGTAGCCCTGTATTTCTCTGGAAATACCTAAATAAAAGAAATGTAGGTGCAGTGCCAGTGATTGAAGGAGTCTTCTCTAAGGTTCAGGGGCAGACCTGGTGAAGGAGTCATCTTTCTTCTCCACCCTACAACGCAGCATGCCTGCAAATGTGAGGAAATACGATGGAGCCAAGCGGCTGACTTAGAGCCTATCTACAAAGAATTACTTTTACACACCATCTACTGGATTGCACACCAACTACAGCAACAAAAATACTTTGCTTATATACCCTCCTGTGAATACAAGGGGAATAATTCAGTCACAAATAAAGAGCCTTCACAGAGCCTTGGTCTTCTGAAAACATCTAAAAATAAAACCAACTGACTATGTCCAACTTACACTACATTTAAAGGAACACCAGCCCACCGAATGAGAAAGAATCAGCACAAGAACGCTGGAAATGAAAAAATCCAGTGTTCCCTTACCTCCAAATTAGTCCAGTAGCTCCCCAGCAATGGCTCTTATCCAATCAGAAATGACTGAAATGACAGACATACAATTAAGAATCTGGTAGCAAGGAAGCTAATCTAATCCAAGAGAAAGTTGAAACCCAGTCCAAGGAATGCAAGGAAACCCATACAGTTATCTAAGAAATGATAGAGAAAATGGCCATTTTAAGAGAAAAAAACAAACTGAGTTTCTAGGGAAAAACAATTTAAAAATATCTCATAATATTATCAGAATTATTAGGAATAGAAGAGACCAAGCCAAGAAAAAAAGTCTCTGAGCTTGAAGACCAGTTCTTGGAATCAACAGTCAGACCAAAATAATAAAAGAATTTTCTAAAGCAGTGAAACATCTGAGAAATATGAGGTTATGTAAAGAGACTAAATCTATGACTCATCAACATTCCCGAGAGAGAAGCAGAGAGAATAAACAATTTAGAAAATATATTTGAATATAACGTCAATGAAAAGTTCTCTAATCTCACTAGAGAAATTGAAGTGCAAATCCAAAACATAAGGAGACCCTTGGCCAGGTACTCGACAAGATGACTATCCCAACCGCTTATAATCATCAGATCCATCAATATGCACAAAGAAGGAAACACATTAAAGACAGCTAGAGAGAAAGATCAAGTAATATACAGAAAGAACCTCATAAGGCTAGCAGCAGATCTCTCAGGATAAACCTCACAAGCTAGAAGAGATTGGGAGCCTCTTTTCAGCATCCTTAAATAAAAAGAATTCTGTACAAGAACTTCATATTTCACTAAACTAAGCTTCATATGGGAAGAAGAAATAAAATGTTTCTCAGACATGAGAATGCTGAGGGAATACATTTCAATTAAACTAGACTTATAAAAGATCCTTAAAGGAGTGCTAGACATGGAATTAAAAAATGGCACCTACTTACACAAAAAACACACTTAAGGACATAGCCTACAGGTGCTACAAAGCAATCATGTAATCAAGTCTACCTAACACCAGCTAACATCAGAATGACAGGATCAAAGCCTCATATATCAATACTAACTCTGAATGTAAATGGGCAAAATGCCCCACTTAAAAGGCATAGAATGGCAGACTAAACAGAAAGAAAAGTCCCTACAATCTGTTGTCTTAAAACTACCAATCTCACCAGTAATGACACTCACAGTCTAAAAGTAAAAAGATGGAGGAAGATCTCTCATGCAAAGGAAAAACCAAAAAAGAATAATCTCTATTTATATATCACATTAAACAGAGGGATAAAAGTTAAGAGGGATAAAGAAGGGAATTACATAATGATAAAGACTAATATCCAACAAGAAGCCTTACCTATCCAAAATATAAACACAAAAATTTGGAGGAACCACGTTCGTAAAACTAGTTTTTCTTGGCCTATGGAAAAACTTAGACAACCATAGTTTAATAGGAGGAGAATTCAGCACTCCAATGACAGCATTAGACATTTCATCATGGTAGAAAACTAACCAAGAACCTCTGGACTTAAATTTTACACTTGACTGATTGAACCTAATAGACACCTACAGAACACAACACCCAACAACTACAAAATATATTTTCTTCTTATCTGTGCGTCTGTGCACTGAACATATTCTAAGATAGGCCATATACTCAGCCACTAATTCTTAATAAATTGAAAAAAATTGAAGTCATACCAAGTACACACTCAGACTACTGTGCAATAAAAATAGAAATCAGGCCAGGAGTGGTGGCTCATGTTGTAATCCCAGCACTTTGCAAAGCTGACGTGGGAGGACAGCTTGAGCGCAGAAATTCAAGACCAGCCTGGGAAACATGGTCAAACCCCATCTCCACAAAAAATACAAAAATTAGCTAGGCATGGTAGCGCATACATGTGGTCCCAGCTACTGGGAGGCTGAGGTGAAAAGATCACTTGAGTCTAAGAGGCAGAGGTTACGGTGAGCCAAGGTTGTGCCACTGTGCTTTAGCCTGGGTGACAGAATGAGAGCCTGTCTGGAAAAAAAAAAAAAAATCAATATCAAGAAGATCCCTCCAAACTACACAAACATATGGAAATTTAAAAACTTACTCCTGAATAACTCCTGGGTGAACATATAAATGAGGGAAGAAATTTAAAAATAAACTTTGAAATTAATTAAAATAAAGAGAGAAGTTACCAAAATCTCTGTGATGTACCTAAAGCAGTATTAAGAAAAAAGTTTATAACACTAAACACCTTCATCATAAATTTTAAAAGGTCTCAAGTTAACAATATAACTTTTGAACTAAAAGAACTAGAGAAAAAGAACAAAACAAAGCCAAATCTAGCAGAAGAAAATAAATAACTAAAATTAGTGAATAATAGAATGAAATTGAGATGCAAAAATCCATACAAAAGATAAATAAAACCAAGAGTAGTTTCTTTGAAAAAATAAACAGGATTCATAGACCATGAGCTAAAATTAACAAGGGAAAATAAAGATCCAAATAAGTAAATTAGAATGACAAAGACATTATGACCAAGCTCACAAAAAGACAAATGATTCTTAGATAATAATATGAATAACCCTATGCACAAAAACTAGAAAATATAGAGGAAATGAAAAAATTCTTGGAAACACATAATCTTCCAAGGTTCATTCAAGAAGAGATTGAAACCCTTAATACACTAATATCAAGCTCTGAAATTGAAAGAGTAATAAAAACTTTACCAACCACACCTCTCTGCCTACGGAGTAGCCATTCTTTATTCCTTTAATTTCCTAATAAACTTGCTTTCGCTTAAAAAAATTACCATCCAAAAAAGCCCTGGATTTGATAAATTCACAGCTGAATGCTACAACACATACAAAGAACTAAGCCAATTCTACTGAAACTATTGCAAAAATTTGAGAACGGTAGGCTCCTGCCTAACTCATTCTATGAAGTTAGTATCACCCTAATACCAAAATCTGGCAAAGATATAGTAAAAAAGAAAATTTGAAACCAATATTTTTAGACACAAAAATATAACATAGGCACAAAAACTTTCAACAAAATACTAACAAATCAAATCCAGCAGCACATCAAACGCTTAATACTTCATGATTAAGTAGTCCTCTGGAATGCAAGACTGGATCAACATGAACAAATCAATAAATGTGATTCACCACATAAACAAAATTAAAAGCAAAAACTATACAATCATCTCAATGGACTCTGAACAAGCTTTAAGTAAAATCCAGCATCCCTTTCATAAACCCTCAATACTAGGCATAGGATAAATATACCTCAAAATGATAAGAGCCAAAACCACAGCCAACATCATACTACGTGGGCGAAAACTGGAACCAGTCCTTGAGAACTAGAACAATATAAGGGTGCTTGCTCTCTCTGAATGTATTCAACATAATACTGGAAATCTTAGCCAGAGCAATCAGGCAAGAAAAAGAAATAGAAGGCATCTAAATAGGTAAAGAAGAAGCCAAACTATTTTTCTTCATCAAAGATATGACACTATATCTAGAAAACCCTCAAGATTCCACCAAAAGGCTACTACTAAAGCTACTAAATAAATTTAGTAAGACTTCGGGATAGAAAAATCAATGTTCAAAATCATGATCATTTCTATACACTAATAATGCACAGGCTGTGATTAAAACCAATAACACAATCACATTTACAACTGCAACAAAGAAAATAAAATACCTAGGGATATACCTAACAAAAGAAATGAAATATCTATACAAAGAATACTACAAAACACTACTGGGAAAAAATCAGAAATAATATAAATAAGTGGAAAGGCATTCCATTCTCATGAATTGGAAGAATCAATATATTATGAATGACCATATTGCCCAAAGCATTTTACAGGTCCAGTGTTATTCCTGTTAAACTACCAATGTAATTCTTCACAGAATTAGAAAAATATAATATTCTGAAATTTGTATGGAACTAAAAAGGACCCTAAATGAAACTGTCTTTGCAAAAATTGTATCAGTGAGAAAAATTAAGCTAAACTAACCACCCCCTCCATGCTCCCTTGTCTTTAATTATCATTAGGCTATTGGACCAAGTTAACTTTGAAAGACATTTAGGCTATAGTTTAAATGATAATAATCCTTGCCCAAAACTTAACCACTTTTGTAAAGCTAATGGAAAACCATCAGGCTGAGGAGAGGAGAGGAACCTGAGTCCTGCTAGGTGCAGACATAAATGATTGTCAGTCATTATCCTGGAGGGTATAATATATGCCATTCCCCCAATTACTCCTGCAAATAAGACAACTATTGTCGACTGGCCTTTGGATATATCTTTCCAAGTTTTTGGCTTGTCTGACACCCAAGGCTCCACATGGACTGCCCGTCCCACTCCTGTGGCCCCATCCAGAAGTAATTTAGGAGGACAGCTTAAACTCCCTATGATTTCATCTCTGCCCCAACCAATTAGAGCAGTAAGCACCTGTTACCTGGTCAGCCCCAACCATTCCCCTAAACTGCCTTTGAAAAACCCTTAACCTAGGAGCCTCAAATGAGATGATTTGAATAGGAACTCCGTCTTCCACGTGGCGTGGCTGGATTCATGTCTATGAAACTCTTTCTCTACTACAATGCTGTCGTCTTTCTTTACACAGTTAGCAGGAAGAACCCCTTGGGCAGTTACACAACCATCTGACTTTTAACAAGGCTGACAAAATAAGCAATTGAGAAAAGACTTCCTATTAAATAAACAGTGCTAAGATAGCTGGCTAGTCATAGGAAGAAGGTTAAAACTGGTTTTCTAAATTTCACCATATAGCAAAATTGACTCAATATGGATAGGAGATTTAAAAGTAGAATCTGAAATTATAAAAGTCCTAAAAGAAAACCTAAGCAATATCCCTCTTGTCATTGGCCTTGGCAAAGAATTTATGGGTAAGTCCCCAAAAGCAGTTGCAACAAAAACAAAAAATTGCTAAATATAACCTAATTAAACTAAAAGGCTTCTGCACAGCAAAACTATCAACAGAGTAAACAGGAACCTAGAGAACAGGAGAAAATATTTACAAACTATGCATCTGACAATAGTCTAATAGCCAGAATCCATAAAGAACATAAATCAACCTGAAAAAAAAATAACCCCATTAAAATGGGCAAAAGGCATGAACAGACACTTTTCAAAAGAAGACGTACACATGGCCAATAAGCATATGAGAAAATGCTCAACATCACTAATCACTAGAGAAATGCATCAAAATCACAATGAGATACCATCTCACATCAGTCAGAATGGCAATTAGTAAAATGTCAGAAAATAATAGATGCTAGTGAGGCTGCAGAGAAGAAAGAATGCTTATACACTGCTAGTGAGAATGTAAATTTGTTCAGCCACTGTGGAATGCAGTCTGAAGATTTCTCAAAGAACATGATAGGGAGCTGCCTTTTGACTGAGCAATCCTATTACTGGGCATATATCCAAAATGCAATAGATCATTATACCAAAAAGACACACACACTCATCTATTCATCAGCATGCTACTCACAATAGCAAAGACATGGAATCTACCTAGGTGATTATAAATGGTGAATTCTGTAAAGAAAATGTGATACATATGCACTGTGTAATACTACACAGCAATAAATATAAAATCATGTTCTTCGTGGCAACATGGATGGAGCTGGAGGCCATAATTCTAATTGTATCAATCCAGAAACAGAAAACCTAATGCCACATGTAGTCACTTACAAATGGGAGGTAAAAATTGAGCACACATGGATAACCTTGGGAATAATAAACACTGGACTAATGGAGTAGGGAGGAACGTAGGGGGCCATGGGTTGAAAAACCACCTATTGTGTACTATGCTCACTACCTGGGTAGAATATACCCATGTAACAGGCCTACATATGTACACATAATATCTAAAAGAAATGTGACATAAAAAATATCAAACCAGTGGGATTTTATTAAACTGAGTAGATTTTGCACAGCAAAGAAAACAATCAACAGACTGAAGTAACAATCTATAGAATGGGAGAAACTATTTGAAAACTATTTATCTGACAAGAGAACAATATCCAGAACATATGAGAAACTAAAAAATCTCAATGGAAAAAAAGGGAACAAACAAATAACCTCAACAACATTTTCTAAATAGACACATCTTAAAAGAAGATAGCTATCATACTAATAGTCAACGGATATAAGAAAAAGTTGTCAACATCATTATTTATCAGGAAAAGGGAAATAAAAAACACAATGAGATATAATTATCCCAGTTACAGTGCCCATGTTTAAAAAGAGAAAAACAACAGGTGATGGTAATATTGCAGATAAAAGGAAACTTTAATAAACATTTTTGAATTTTTTAATTTTTGTGAGAACATAGTAGGCATATACATTTGTGAGGTACATAACATGTTTTGATACAGGTATTCAAAGTGTAATAAACACATTCTGGAGAAAGATATTCATTTCCTCAAGCATTTATCCCTTGTGTTACAAACAATTAAATTATGCCTTTTTAGTTATTTTAAGATGCACGATTAAGTTTCTGTTGACTATAGTCACCTTGTTGTGCTACCAAATAGTAGGTCTTATTTATTCTTTCTATTTTTGCTTACAAGTAAACCATCCCCACCTCCCAACCACATGCCCCCCCCCACCCCCCACTACCCTTCTCAGCCTCTGGTGACCATCCTTCTACTCTCTGTGTTCATAAGTTTAACTGTTTTGATTTTTAGATCCCACAAATAAGTGAGAACCTGCAATGTTTGCCTTTCTGTGCCTGGCTTATTTCACTTAGTATAATGATCTCCAGTTCCATCCATATTATTGCAAATGACAAGATCTCATTTTTTCTTAAGGCTGAATAGTACTCTATTGTGTTGCATACATTTTCTTTTTCCATGTATCAGTTGATGGACACTTAGGTTGCTTCCAAACGTTGGCTATTGTGGACAGCGCCTCAACAAACATGGAACTGCAGATATCTTTTCAATACCCTGATCTCACTTCTTTTGGATATATACCCAGCAGTGGGATTGCTTGACCATATTGTAGCCTATTCTCAGTTTTTTGAGGAACCTCCAACATGTTCGCCATAGTGGTTGAAGTAATTTACATTCCTGCCACAGTGTATACAGGTTCCCTTTTCTTCATATCTTTGCCAGTGCTTTTTATTGCCTATCTTTTGGATATATACCATCTTCACTGGGGCGAGATAATCTCATTTTAGTTTTGGTTTGCATTTCTCTGCTGATCAATGATGTTGAGTACCTTTTCACATACCTGTTTGCCATTTGTGTGTCTTTATTTATTTATTTATTTATTTTTTTGAGAAATGCCCATTCAAATATTTTGCTCATTTTTTTATTTGATTATAAAATTTTCTTCCCATAGAAGGACTTGAGCTCCTTATACAGTCTGGTTATTAATCTCTTGTTGGGGGGGGTAGTTTGCAAATATTTTCTCCCCTTATATGGGTTTTCTCATCACTGTGTTGATTGTTTCCTTTGCTTTGCAGAAACTTTTCAGCTTAATATGATCCCATTTGTCCATGTTTGTTTTGGTTGCCTGTGCTTGTGGGGTATTTCTTAATAAATTTTTTTCTCAGACCGATGTTTTGGAGATTTTTCCCATAGCCTTTTCAATAAATATTATTGGCAAAATAGGACATTCACTTGCAAAAACAAAATGGATTTTTATGTTACACCATACACAATGAGTGACTCATCATGAATTAAAATTTTAAATATGGAACCTGAAACCACAAAACTCCTGAAATAAAACATAGAGAAAAAGTTCCATTTCATTGTTTTTGGCAATAACTTTTGGATATTAAATTAAAAGTGCAGGCAGCAAAAGCAAAAACTAGTGGGACTGCATCAAACTAAAAAGTTTCTGCACAGCAAAACAGTCAACAAAATAAAAAGTCAGCCCATGGAATGGAAGAAAATATTTTCAAATCATCTGATTGATAAAAGGTTAATATTCAAAATATGTAAGAAACTCTTATAACTAGATAGCCAAAAAAACAAATAAACTAATTTAAAAATGGGCGAAGAACCTGAATAGAATATTTTATGGAGAAGACATAAATGACATGCATGCATATGAAAATGTACTTGGCCGGGCGCGGTGGCTCACGCCTGTAATCCCAGCACTTTGGGAGGCCGAGGTGGGCGGATCACGAGGTCAGGAGATCGAGACCATCCTGGCTAACACGGTGAAACCCCGTCTCTACTAAAAAATACAAAAAACTAGCCGGGCGAGGTGGCGGGCGCCTATAGTCCCAGCTACTCGGGAGGCTGAGGCAGGAGAATGGCGTGAACCCGGGAGGCGGAGCTTGCAGTGAGCTGAGATCCGGCCACTGCACTCCAGCCTGGGTGACAAAGCGAGACTCCGTCTCAAAAAAAAAAAAAAAAGAAAATGTACTCAACATCATTAATCATCAGGGAGATGAAAATCAAAACCACAATGAGCTATCACCTCATACCTATTAGGATGGCTCGTATCAAAAAAGTCAAAATTTAACAATTGTTGATGAAGATATAAAGAAAAGAGAACCTTTATATATTGTAATCGGCAAAAGCATTATGGAGAACTGTATTAAGTTGTCTCAGAAAACTAAAAATAGAGGTACCATATGATACAGCACTTCCACTTCTGCTTGTATATCCACAGGAAATAAAATAACTATCTTCAACAGGTATGTATCTGCACTCTCACTGAATTGCAACATTATTCAGAATAGTGAAGATATAGAAACAAGCTAAGTGGCCGTTGATGGATTAATAGATATAGAAAATATGACATATATGCATACACACAAACTCACCTACAGACAAGGGAATATTATTCATTCTTAAAAGGAATTAAATCCAGCTGGGTCCAGTGGCTGATGCCTGTAATCCCAGCACTTTGAGAGGCTGAGCCGGGCATATCATGAGGTCAGGAGTTCGAGACCAGCCTGGCCAACATAGTGAAACCCCATCGCTACTGAAAATATAAAAATTAGCACGGCATGGTGGCGTGTGCCTATAGTCCCAGCTACTCAGGAGGCTGGGGCAGGAGAATCGCTTGAACCTGGGAGGTGGAGGTTGTAGTGAGCCGAGATTGTGCCACTGCACTCCAGCTTGAGCAACAGAATGAGACTCCATCTCAATAACTAAATAAATAAATAAATAAATAGGAAGTAAATCCTGCTGTTTGTAACAACATGGATGAATCTCGTGGATATTATGTGTGGTGAAATAAGCCATATGCACTAATAAAAAAAAAAAAAAGAAAAAGAAAAAGAAAAAAACTAACAACACTACACTGCATTAACTCACTTACACATAGAACCCAAAAAGCCAAAATTATAGAACCAGAAAGTAGAATGTTTGCTAGTAGGAGACAAGCAGGGGGATGCTATGGGTTGAATGTGTTCCCAGAAACTCATGTGGTAAGTTATCATGGTCAATGTAGTAATAACAAAGGTGGCCTTTAGTAGGTAATTAAGTCATGAGAGCAGAGTTGTCATGGGTGAGATTAGTCCCCATATAAAGGAGCTTGAGGGAGTTGGTTTATCCTCTTCTGGTTTCCTGCAATTTGAGGACACAGCATTTGTTCCCTTTTTGCCCTAACTGTAAAAAAAAAAAATGTTGTTTATATTTTACCCTATCTCAGGTATTTTGCTTTAGCAGCACAAACAGATTAAGATGAGGAAATGGGGTGATGTTAGTTACCGGGTCCAAACTTGAAGTTATAAGATAAAAAAGTCCTGGAGACCTAATGCATGGCCAAGTGACAATGATAGTTAATAATGTATTGTATACCTGAAAGTTGACAAAAGAGAAGATATTACATGTTCTCACCACCAAAAGACTATATGAAACGATAGATATAAAAATTAGTTTGATTGTGGTAATCATTCCACAGTGTATTGTATAACAAAATAGCACTTATATGCCTTAAATATATACAAATTTTGTCAATTTTACCTCAGTAAGGCTGAAAAGAGACTGTTGTAAATCTTCTATGTGCATTACTTGCTGTACATATGCTTAACAATTTTACCATTAGTAATTTCTGAATAAAAGTTTACAGAAAGAAGTGAAACACTCCTGTACTTGAAGGTCATCTTGAAGTTTTAAAGGCATTTGTAAGATAATAGAGGTAAACTCATCAGAAGTATCATTTTATGCACATTTATAAACCCACAAATAAAAAAGAGGAAATACTATCCTCTGCCACAATGTTAATTTATTTTTTGTTAATTCAGTATTATTATTATGCTATTTAGAAGGGTTTCTGTATACCGAATAAATGCAAAAACAGTTTTGAGTTGGCTCTCTTCATTGCTCATTTTGAACAAAGCCAAATCCAGCCAACTCATCTTTGACAAAGCAAACAAAAACATAAAAAGTGGGGAAAGGACACCCTTTTTAAGAAATGGTGCTGAGATAATTGGCTAGCCACATGTAGGAGAATGAAACTGGATTCTCATCTCCCATCTTTTACAAAAATCAACTCAAGACAGATTAAAGACTTAAATCTAAGACCTGAAACTATAAAAATTCTAGAAGATAACATTGGAAAATTTATCTAGACATTGACTTAGGCAAAGATGTCATGACCAAGAGCCCAAAAGCAAATGCAATACAAACAAAGATAAATTGCGGGAACTTAATTAAACTAAAAAGCTTTTGCACGGTGAAAGGAACAGTCAGAAGAGTAAACACACAGCCAACAGAGTGGGAAACAATCTTCACAATCTATACATTTGGCAAAGGACTAATATCCTGAATCTACAAAGGAACTAAAAGAAATCAACAAGAGAAAAAACAATCTCATCAAAAAGTGGCTAAGGACATGAGTAGACAATTCTCAAAAGAAGATAAAATGGTCAACAAACATACAAAAAATGCTCAATATCACTAATGATCAGGGAAATGCAAATGAAAATCACAATGCAATACCACCTTACTCCTGCTAGAATGGCCATAATAAAAAGTAGTAGATGTTGGTATGGATGAGGTAAACAGGGAACACTTCTATACTGCTGGTGGGAATGTCAACTAGTACAGCCACTATGGAAAACAGTGTGGAAAGTCCTTAAAGAACTAAAAGTAAAACAACCATTTGATCCAGCAATTCCACTATTGGGTATCTACCCAGAGGAAAAGAAGTTATTACATGAAAGATATACTTGCACACGCATGTTTATAGCAGCATCACTCCCAATTGCAAAAACATGAAACCAACACAAATGGCCATCAGTCAATGAGTAGATAAAGAAACTGAGATACACACACACACATATATTCCATTGTGTGTATATATATACACACATATATACAATGGAATACTATATATGTTTATATATACACACAATGGAATACTACTCAGCCATAAAAAGGAATAAATTAATGACATTCACAGCAACCTGGATGAGACTGGAGACTATTATTCTAAGTGAAGCAACTCAGGAATGGAAAACCAAGTATCATATGTTCTCATTCATAAGTGGGAGCTAAGCTATGAGGGTGTAATGGCATAAGAATGGCACAATGAACTTTAGGGACTCAGGGGGAAAGGGTGAGAAGGGAGTGAGGAATGAAAGACTACAAATATAGTGCAGTGTATACTGCTTGGGTGATGGGTGCACCAAAATCTCACAAATCACCACTAAAGAACTTACTCATGCAACCAAACACTACCTTCTCCCCAATAACCTATGGAAATAAAAAAAGAAACTGAGTTAATATATCTAAAGCTAGACCTGTTGGCAGTGTGTTGCCAGCCAATAACTTCAGGTTTTAGTCATTGCTCTGTCACTAGCTAGCTGTATAATTTTATTTTATTTTTTCTGGGCCTCAGTTTTCTCTATGGTGCAATGGAAATGTCAACCAAATGAATGCTAGTTTTCTTCAGCTAAAATATTTATGGCTGTCAAAGTAAATTATTAATTTATTCTGGTATTTGGAACTCCATTTGACTAAAACTTAGTGTTATTTTGCTTATCTTTTTATCTGGAATTCTCTTTCCTCTTACATTCTATAATCCAAGTAAACTGAGAATCCATATCCATTTCTTTCTCACACTTTTCATATCAAATTAATCACTTTGTACTGTCTATTCTACAGTCTTAAAATCCTTTAAATCTATCCCCAAAATGACTGCTTTATTTCAAACTCCTTTTATCATCTTCCTGGAATATTACATCAATTTTTAATTGTTTCTTTTATATATACATTTTACTCCTTCCAATCTGTTCACACTGCCACCAGGAGGAACAGTCTAAAACACAAATCTTTGTTTATTTTCAAAAAGGGAAAATTAGAGACTCTTGCATGCCTCAGCCACCTGGAATTGGCATAGTGTATAACATCAACTCTGTGAGCTTTAATTCAAGAAGGAAAATGGGAATCCACTGGAATAGAGAAAGACAACAGAGATCCCAGAGAGGAGATCATGCGCAAAAAGCCCCAATGATGGCATCTGTCTGACAAAAGTAAATGAAACCCCAGAATATGATAGAGGCAGAGAGCTTCTGGTATAATTTGCATGTGTGTCCCCATTTAAATTTCATGTTGAAACATAATAGTTAATGTTGGAGGTGAGGCCTGGTAGAAGCTGATGGAATCCTGGAGCAAATTTCCCATGAACGATTTAATACTGTCCCCTCGGTACTGTCCTCGTGATATTTGGTGAGTTCTCATGATATCTGGTCATTTAAAAAGGCATAGAATCTTTCCCTTTTCTCTTTCACTTCTGCTCTGGATATGTGACATCTCTGCTTCCCCTTCACCTTTTATCAGAATTGTAAGTTTCCTCAGACCTCCCGAGAAGCTGAGCAGATGCTAGCGTCATGTTTCCTGTACAGCCATCAGGACTATGAGCCATTTAAACTTCCTTATTTATAAATTACTCAGTTTCCTGCATTTCTTAGTAGCATTGTGAGAATACACAAATACAGCCTCCCTCTGTTACTCAGCTTTACACTAGGGGTCTTAGTAAAAGAGGTCAAAATCAAGAACCTTGCTTCTCCCAATCCCTGGAGTAAATGTGAGGAGAACCTTGGAGACACTGAAAGTGAAAAACACTAGGAAAAGCTGCAGGATTTTTCCAGACCTGAGATTGAGAACAGAGTGCTATTTTTAATCCAGGTGAATACAATGTAACTCATTTTTGGCAACCCTGCAGTATGGATGTGCAAGCATTTTAGATTTGGGTCAAAGATTGAAGTACTTGCTCTGGAGTGGGGTAGGAGCCTCCATAGCCAGAACTGTGGAAAGCTTCACAGCTGTATGCACTGAAATTGTGCTCTTCCTTGTTTCATGCCTGTAGCAGGACTAGAGCTGCTAGAGCTGTAGTTTCTCCATGGCGATGAGTGTTGCCGTCAAGTCCAGATTGCTGACCAGGAATTGACCTGCATGTGTCATTGCTGGGTGCCCAAGCCTGCTTCCCTGAGATTGTGCACAGCAGGACCTTCTCTGCTCCAACAACAGGCAGAACTCCAGGGATGCAGAGCACCCACTTTCCTGGACAAGCAGCCTGAGCCGCCCCATCCTTCCTGTGCATAAATTATGCTGCAGCAGGGAACTCTCTGCTCCATACCCCAGCAGAGCTCCAGGCATTTGGACAGAGACCATGGTGACATATGTTCCACTCTGCTTCATGCCCAGGCAGATCTTCAGGCATTTGAAATACCTTCTCACCCAGATCAGCAACTGATCAGCTCAAATCTTTCTGTGCAGAGAGTCTGGTGCAGGGAGACCCTCTCTGCTACATGCTCAGACATATCTTCAGTCATTTGGAGCAACCGCTCACCAAGATTGACAGTCCGAGCCACCCAACTGATCCTCAGCAGATTGTGAGGCAGTGAGGCTCTCTCCACTTGACCTCCAAGCATATCTACAATCATTCAGAATACCCACTTGCCTGGAGCAGCAGCCTGAACCAAACCACCATTCTTGTGCAGAGACTGCAGTACAGTGTGATCCTCTACTTTCCATGTCCAGGTAGAGAACCTGTCTCTGAGCTCTGAGATTCTTTGCTCAGCTTGGTCTATTCTGCTGTTAATACTTGCAATTGCATTATAAAAATTTTGTAGTGTGTTTTTCAGCCCTATCTTATCAATTTTATTCTTTCTTCCAATCATTATTTCATATATCAGCTGCCATATCATTTTACTGTAAACCTTAGAATCCTTGGATTGGGTTTTAGCTTTCTCCTGGATGTCTATTATCTTTATTTCTATTTATATTCTGAATTATATGTCTGTCATTTCAGCCATTTTAGCCCAGTTAATAACCCTTTCTGGGGAAATACTGTGGTTATTTGGTGGAAAGAAGACATTCTGGGTTTTTGAGTTGACAGAGTTCTTGCACTGGTTCTTTCTCACCGGTGGGGGCTGATGTTGTTTCTACTGTGGTATAATTTTAGTACAGTCACTTGAGTTCTTATCTGGATATTTTTAGAGGGCCATGGCTTTGTGCAGGATCTTTATTTAGGAAAAAAATGAGCTAGTAATACTTACTGATCTTTATTATTGTTGGTGTAAAAAACGTTGGGGCTTACACAAAACACGTAACCCTAACATATTTATTTCTGAAGATGTATTTCTTTTTCATATTGTTTCTCTGTGATTTGAACGGAGAATGTTGTGAGAGAAGATGCTAAAGGTAAAGCAAGGGTGTTATTTGAAAAAGGAGTGAAGAAAGTAATACTTTTATGTTCATCCTCCTGAGTTCAAACACTTTGTTTATAAGTATTTAAATTCTGTCATATTTTATTGAACTGCTGAGTGTTAGAAAATGAGCTAATCCACTGTATCTGGAACTGGATAGACCTATTTAATTCAGCAAATATTTAATTTGTAACATGCTGCATATTTTGCTGGATATAAAAGTGGATGAGGTTAAATTCTTTGTCATCTAGCAGCTTCCATTTTGGTTTGTGGAGACTGAATTATACCATCCTACTATCCACTTCCCTCTAATACATTTTCTACTTAATGCACAACACATGAACCACTGTGGGTCCTGGGAGAATAAATATTCTAGAGTATGCTTTGGCAGGTATACATATACTTCTCTAGGTACACAGCAGAAAAAAAGTAAAACAGGTACTATCAGATTTTATGTCATTCTGATGCGTCTGTACTTATTTAAAGGAAAATGTTCAAATATCACATATCATTCTGAGAAAAATCATTGCCTTGTAATTTAAAGAAAAAATTTTACTAAGTAATATTCTTTTATAAGAGAAGCAACACATCTGGTATAGAATTGTGTGGACAACCTACAGAATAAAAGAAAATATTTGCAAACCATATGCCTGATAAGGGCATAGTATTTATAATGTATAACAAACTTTAACAACTCAACTATACAAAAACAGATAATCCAGTTAAAACGTGAAAAGGTAAACTGAAGAGGTACTTCTCCAAGAAGATAAGGAAATGACAAAATTCACATGGAAAGGTGCTCAACATCATTAGTCATCAGGGAAATGCAAATTAAAATCACAATGAGATGCTACTTTACACCTACTATGATGGCTATAATCAAAAGTTAGACAATAAGGATGTTGGTGAGGGTCTGGAGGAATTAGAACTTTCGTGCATTGCTGGTGGGGATGTAAAATTGTGGAGCCAAGATGGAAAACGTCAAGTTTCTCAAATGGTAAAACATGGAGTCACAGTATGACCCAGCAATCCCACTCCCAAAAATATACCCAATATAGTTGAAAACATCACTCAACACCAAAATTTACACAATAATGTTCAAAGCTTGTTTGGCTTATTCATAATAGCCAAACAGTGGACACACTCCAAGAGCTCATTTACTGGAGAGACATGAGCCAGATGGCACAATAGGAGTTTACTGGTTCCAGTCCCACTCACAGAAATCCAACCAGCAAGTATCTGCATACAAAAATAAAACAATACCTTCATAAATGTCTGGGTACTCAGGAATGAGGTTTACACACAATCTTGGTGTGCAGGGTTTTTACCCTATTTTTCCCCTCTTAACACATTGAATATATTATCCCAATTTATCTTGGCCTGAAAAGACTTCTGCCAAGGAATCTGCTGATAGTGTTATAAAGGTTCCCTTGTATGTGATGAGGAACTTTTCACTTGCCACTTTCAAAATTTTCTTTTGTTGTCTTTGATATTTGATAATTTTATTGTAACTCGTCTCAGTGAGAACATCTTTATGTTCAACCTATTTAGAATTCTTGGGCTTTCATAGTTCTGGTCTTACATTGCCTCATCCAGGTTTTGGAAAATATTTTAAAATCATTATTTTTAAAAACATGCTTTGTACCTTTTTCTCTTTCTCTGCTATTTTGGGAGCCCTTATAATATGCAAGTTTGTTTCCTAATGTTGTTTCTTAAGTCCTATAGGTCCCCATTCTGATTTTCTTTCTTTTTGTTGTTGTTCCTTTGACGATAATTTCAAATGATCTTTCTTTGAATTCACTGATTTTTTCTTCTGTTTGATTGAGTCTACTGTCTAAGCTTCATATTGAAATTTTAAGTTCAGATGTTTTACTCTTCACCACCAGAATTTATTTTAGTAATCTCTGTTTCTTTGTTCAACATATTATTTTGCTCATGTACTGCTTTTCTGCTTTATTTAGGTATCTATTGGTGGTTTTTATAGCTCATTTTACTTCAAAATAATTATTTTAATAATATTTAAGGTAATTTATAGATCTCCATTTTGTTAGAGCCAGCCTTTGTGGCTTTATTTTGTTCCTTTACTGCTGTCATGTTTCCTTCATGCTTTTTGGTCCTTGAAGCCTTGCATTTCTGTTTTCTTTTTTTCATTTATAGATGCATTCACCTTTGAAGTCTTTCCTGACTGGATTTGGGAGAGAAAGACCTTCACCAGTCAGCATTGCTAGACATTCTGAGGCGTCTCGCAGAATTTTTTTTTTTTTTTTTTTTGCATGTGACAAGTCAACTCCTCTTGTTTCATTTTAGAAAAATGATTCGTATTATGTGTGTTTTATATTGACCCCACAAAATCGGTCAGACGTTTCCAGCCTCTTATTTATTTTCCTTAGGAAATTGTCCTCAAATGTTCAACAGTGTACCCCTTCATCAAATCCAGTAGAATAGAGCAAGATAATGATATCTACACCTGCTTTTGAGATCTGTGTGCTATCAGAGAAGTCTTGTACATGCCCTCTGTAGAAATAACATGGGGCACTGTGCACCAGGGCATGTGGGGTGCTGGTCATGGTGGCATGTGGCATAGAGAATGATGGTGGCATATGTAAGCTGATTGTGGGATTCTGCAGGTGTGTTGTTTTGTAGGGTTTATGGAAAAGTTTCTTGGAGTTTACAGGTCAGTTGACAAGATCCACAGATGGCTGTTGTGATTCACACATAGGTTGCTATTAACTCCAGGCCTTTCATCTTGCTCCTAACTTCCCCCAGATAATTCAGAGGTACCAATCCCCTCAGTGCTCTGGATGGGATAAGACATAATCAGGCCTCCTGATAAGCATCCTGCAAGTCTGGAGACACCAGGTGTTCACTTCACTCTCACTTTCTCTTGTGGGAGAAATTACAGATTGAGGGGGCCTCTCTCAGCACCAAGCTGTGTTGCCTTGGTTGAGAGCTGTCATGGGTAAAATGAAACTGTTCTTATCATCTTCAATTTGAAGGGGCCTCTCTTGAGACTGATCTCTAATGCCTCGGGGGAAGAGTGTTTTAGGTAAAATGAAACTACTTTTTTTTTTTTTTTTTTTTTACCCTCTTCAATATATCCAGTCTCAGATATTTTGCTCCACCGGGGTGTTGTAACTTCACCTTAACTCTGGGGCTTCCACAAGGTTATTCTCATCTGTAGGTGGTTGGAAAATTGGCATTTCTATAGAATAGAAATGAGAACTGAAATCTGCTATTCCACCATATTGCTGACTTAACGAGTAACGTGTTGGAACTTGAGTACTCTCAACACATAATTGTATGTCCAGTGAAAATGACCTTAGAAATAAAGATGAAAAAAAGATGTTCTCACATGAAAGGAGTCTAAGAGATTTTTTTTTTTTTTTTTATCAGCAGTTCTTCTCTAAAAGAGAGATGCTAAAGAAAGTTCTTCATCTAAGAGGGCAATGATATCAGGGGAACACTTGGCACATCAAAAATGAAGATTAACAGGAACAGTAAGTATCTGAGTAGATGTATTAGTCTAATCCCCTCTTAAGTTCTAAGAAATAGGTATAACAGGTTAAAGCAAAGTATGTAGAGTAATCCTCCCTTATTATCAAGGGATATGTTCTAAGATCTGCAGTAGATGCATAAAACCACAGATAATACTGAACTCTATATATATGCTATGGTTTCTCAACCTGATAACCAACACAGCTATTGAGTGACTAATGAAAAGGTAGCATACACATCATAGATATGTTATAAAAAGGAACAATTTATATCCTTGGTGAAACAGAGCAGGATGACACAAGATTTCATCATCATCATCACACTACTCAGAACGACACACAATTTAAAATTTGTGTGCTATTTCCTTCTGGAATTTTCCACTTAATATTTTCAGACTATAATTGACCACAGGTCATTGAAACTACAAAAAGCAAAACCGCATATAAAAGGAAACTACCGTTACATTGATGAATTTTCAGTGTATGTACAGGTATGACAAACACAACAGAAAGGGATAATTGTAAAGGGACTTATTTTATGATAAGCTGTCTACATTCCACTTGAAGCGGTAAAATATTTATTAAGTTGACTCTACAAAGTCTTTATAGTTTAAACCCTAGAGCAACCATTAATAAAATCATAGACATAGTAAAAAATTTAATAGATAAAATATTAAAAATATTCAAATAATCCTCCCCCAAAAAACAGGAAAGGGAAAAAGAAAGAATAAAAATTATGGGAGCAATTAGAAAATGCATGCTGTAGGAATAAACTTCAGTTTTATTTTAAAGACTTTAGTATTCCAAAGGAGTTTAACATCATGGAAAATCTAAAGGATAAGACTAAATACGTTAGTACCACTGCTTCTTAGCTTCCTTTTAGTCAATGTGATGTATTTCACAGTTTTTTAAAACTGCCAATTTAGATGTCAAAAATTAAGTCAAAATTCTTACTGCATCAATTTTATCACAAGATTTAAATTGGCTTCTTCCAAATTTCTGCCATTACATTGCAATAGTAAGAGCAACTTTTTAGTTTTTCACTTTTACTGTTTAGTATTTCTTTATAGCCTTGGATTTGTGTAGACTTACTAGAGGCTTGCTGATAAGTAAATGTCATTATGTATAACTAAAATGGGCTGTTATCCAGGTAAACCTAGAATGGAATAACTGAGAGAAGAAATTTTCAAAATAATCTCATTTTTCCCAATCCTTCTGCAGAACCTTCCACACAAACAGTCACAATTTATTTTGTTGTGAGAAAAAAATGGAAGCTAAGATAAAGGAGGTAGTAGCCAAATATTCAGGGCTAGCAAGTGACAGGGCCCAAAAGAGATGAAGATTGCCACCACTAGCAAAAGTGTGCACACACAGGTGCCTCTACCCCATTCTTACTGGCACGTGCATGACTCATCATACTTCTGGCACACATGCACACACAATGCTGCCACACCACCACTGGCATACACAGCATGCAAACTGAAACTCTGTTGCCACTGTCTTGATGAAGCACTTTTGCAGGCACCGCATTGGAGTGTCATTGCAAGCAAACCAGGAAAATATTTGACCCTCGGACACAGCAAGTGCTTAACTTCAGGAAGCCAGAGAAAAAACGCTATGGGCCTGGTCCCAGCCCCTCAGAGTTAGAGCACGCAGACCAGCAGTACTGAACTGACCCATGGTGTCCTGCAAGCATCCAGAAACGAAGCCAGTTGTATGAATCCAACTTACACCACAGTCAAACCCTCAAGGGCATCAAATATTATCAAAGGAAAAAATAACTCTTCAAAGAACAGCAACTTCAAAGATTAAAGGGACATCAACCCCAAATAAAAAGAACCAGCACAAGCACTCTGGCAACTCAAAAAGTCAGTGTCTTCTTACCTACAAATAACTGCACCAATTCCAAACAATAGTTCTTAACAAGGCTGAAATGACTGAAATGAAAGACATACAACTCAGAATGTGTAAAACAACAAAGACCATAGAGATTCACAAAAAAAGTTGAAACCCAATCTAAGGAAATATATATATGTATGGAATATAGATATATTATATATAATGTATATATAATATATATAATATATTATATATAATGTATATATTATATATCATATATAATATAATGTATATATTATATATCATATATTAAAAAACACAACAAGAGATAAAAAATATCAATTTTTAGAATCAAACTTATCATACAGAACTGGAAAATCACTACAAGAATATTATAGTACAATAAGAAATATTAACAGCAGAACAGAGCAAGCTGAAAGAATCTCAGAGTTAAAAAACAATTATTTGGATCAACTCAGTTAAACAAAAATAAAGAAAAAAAAATTTAAAAAATGAGCAAAGCCTCCAAAAATATAGAATTATTTAAAGAGACCAAACCTATGACACATTGGCATCCCTGAAAGAGAGGGAGAAAGAACATGCAACTTGGAAAATATATTTGAGGGTATTATCCATTATAATGTTCCAAAACTTGCTAGAGAGGCCAACATTCAAATTCAAGAAACTCAGAGAAGCCTTGTGAGATACCATGCAAGAGAACTATCCCCAAGACACATCGTCATCAGATTCTCCAAGGTCAATGTGAAAGAAAAAAATACCAAGGGCAACTAGAGAGAAAAGGCAGGTCAACTACAAAGGGAACCCTGTCAGGTTAACAGTGCATCTCTCAACAGAAAGACTTTGAGTCAGAAGAAATTGGGGGAAGACTATTTTCAGTGTTCTTAAAGCAAAGAAATACCAAACAAGAATTTTATATCCATCCAAACTAAGCTTCATCAGCAAAGAAGAAATAAAATCCTTCTTAGGCAAGCAAACGCTAAGGGAATTCATTACCACCAGACATGCCTCATAAGAGGTCCTTAAGGCTAAATATAACCACCCAATAATAGTAGATGACATTAAAATCCCAATGACAATATTAGGCACATAATTGAAGCAGAAAACCATTCAGGATCTGAACTCAAAATTCAACTAAATGGAACAAATAGACACCTACAGAACAAGCCACTCAACAACAGCATAATATGCCTTCCCATCTGCACTGGGCCCATACTCTAAAATTGATCACATCCTTGGCCAGAAGAAAATCTCAACAAGTTTACACAGCCAAAATTATACCAACCACACTCTCAGACAACAGAGCAATAAAAATAAAAATTAATACTGAGAACACTGCTAAAAACAAGATAGCTACATGGAATTCAACCAACCTGCTCTAGAGTGTCTTTTAAGTAAACAATGAAATTAAGGCAGAAATCGAGAAATTCTTTGCAGGTAATAAAAACAAAAATAAAGCATACCAGAATCTCTGGGACACACATAAAATACCGTAAAGATGAAAGTTTATGGCAATAAATACACACATCAAAAATTTAGAAAGTTCTCAAATTAGCAACCTATCATCACTCCTAGGGAAACTAGAAAAAAAACAGTAAAAGTACACCAAAACTAGTATTAAAAAAATGATAAAAATGAGAGCTAAACTAAAGAAAACTGAAACACGAAAAACCATACAAAAGATCAACAAAGCCAAAAAGTGGTTGTTCAAAAGAATACATTTAATTGATAGACTGCTAGCAAGAGTAATAAAATACAGAGATGATTCAAATAAATACAATCATAAATGACAAAAGAGACATGACTACTGAACCCAAAGAAATACAAAAAAACTTCTCAGACAGTATTACAAGCACCTCCATGCACACAAACTAGAAAAGCTACCAGAAATGAATAAACTGGAATCATACAGCCTTCCATGATTGAACTAAAACAAATTGAAAGCCTGAACAGACCAATAAATTCTGAAACTAAATCAGTAACAAAAATGACCAACCAGAAAAGGCTCTGGATCAGAAAGATTCACAACCAAATTTTACCAGGCATATAAAGAAGAGTTGGTGCAAATCCTACTAAAATTATTCAAAAAAAAATTGAGAAGGGACCACTACCTAACTTATTGTATGAGGCCAGCATCATTCTAACACCAAAACTTGGCAGAGTAACAACAAGAGGAAACGTCAAATCAGTATTTCTGATGAATATAGATGTGAAAATCCTCGGCAAAATACTAGCAAACTGAATCCAGAAACACATCAAAAAGGTAATCCACCATGGGCAAGTTGACTTTACTCCTGAGACTCAAGGTTGGGTTAATGTACAAAAATAAGCGTCACTCATCACATAAAAGGAACTAAAAGCAGAAAGCCCCACGATCACCCCAATTGATACAGAAAAGGCTTTAATAAAATTTAACCTTCCTTCATGTTAAAAATCTTCTTTAAGCTATGCATTAAAGGAACGTATGTCAAAATAATAAGAACCCTCCCTAACAAACATATAGCCAACAACATGCTGAACAGGCAACAGCTGGAAGCATTTCCCTTGAGAACCAGAATAAGACAAGGATGCCATTTCTCTCCACTCCAATTCAATATAGTACTGGAAATCCTAGCCAGAACAATCAGGAAAGAGAAAAAATTAAAGGCATATAAACAGAAAGAGAGAAAGTCAAACTATTCTGTTTGTAGATGATATTATTTTATACCTTGAAAACCCCATAGTCTCGGCATAAAACCTCCTAGACCTAAAAAACACCTTTGGCAGAGTTTCAGGATACAAAATCAATGTACAAAAATCTGTAGCATTTCTGTACACCACAATGTACAAGCCAATAGTCAATTCAAAACACAATCCCATTCAAAGTAACCACACACACACACACGCACACATACACACACATACACACACACACACACACACACAAACAAAAATAAAACCAGGAGTACAGCTAATCAGGGAGGTAAAAAATCTCTATAGTGAGAGTTGTAGAACACTGCCGAAATAAAATGAAGTTCACACAAAAATGCCATGCTAAGTGACAGGAAAAATCTATATTGTTAAAATGACCATTCTGTCAAACACAATTGACTATTTCAGTGCTATTCCTATCAAACTACCAAAGACATTTTCAAAGAATTAGAAAAAAAAACATTCCAAAATTCATATTGAACCAAAAAAAAGTGTCTGAATAGTCAAATCAATCCCATTCAAAATGATTTTCCCACCTGAATTAAAACTATACTACAAGGCTACAGTAAACAAAATAGCATGGTACTGGTAGAAAAACACACATAAACCAATGAAACAGAATAAAGAACCCAGAAAGAAAGCCACCTGTCTACAATCATCCATCTTTGACAAACTTGACAAAATCAAGCAATGGGGAAAGCATTCAAAATTTGATAAATGGTGCTGGCATAACTGACTAGCCATATGCAGAAGGTTAAAACTGAACCCCTTCCTTTCCCCATCTAAAAAAATCAACAGAAGATAGATTAAAAACTTTAAAATGTAAAAACCTAGAACTATAAAATCCCTTGAAGATAACCTAGGAAATATCATTCTGCACATAGGACCTATCAAACATGTCATGACTAAGGCTTTAAAAGCAATTATGACAAAACCAAAAATTAACAAGTGAGATCTAATTAAATGAAAGAGATTCTGCACAGCAAAAGAAACTATCAACAGTGTAAACGGAAAGCCTATAGAATGAAAGAAAAAATATTTACACACTATGCATCCCACAAAGGTCTAGTATTCACAATCTGCAAGAAACTTAAATTAGCAAGCAAAAATAAACAACTACATTAAAAAATGGGTAAAGGTCATAAACAGATACTTCGCAAGAGAAGACATAAACATGGCCAAAAAGCATATGAAAAAATGATCATCGTTAATCATTAAAGAAATGCAAATCAAAACCACAATGAAATACCACCTCACACCAATCAGAATGTCTATGACTAAAAGGTAAAACAATAACAATCACAACAACAACAACAAACAAGACAATAACCAGATTCTGGCAAGGTTGTATGGAAAAGGGAATGCTTATGCACTGCTGGAGGCAATGCTAATTATTTCAGCCACTGTTGAGAGCAGTTCGGAGATTTTTCAAAGAAGTTATAACAAAACTACCATTCACTACAATAGTCACATTACTGGGTATATTATGCCTAAGAATATAAATCATTCTCTCAGTGATATGGTTCGTTCTGTGTCCCCACCCAAATGTCATGTTAAATTTTAATTCCCATTGTTGAAGGTGGGTCCTGGTGGGAGGTGATTGGATCATGGTGGTGGTGATCATGGGGGCTTAGCACCAACCCCCTAGTGCTGTCTCCTGATAGAGTTCTTACAAGATCTGGTTGTTTGAAGATGTGTAGCACCTCCTCTTTTACTTTCTCTCTCCTGCCTACCACGCAAAGACATGCTTGCTTCCCCTTCACCTTCTGCCATGATTAAAAGTTTCCTGAGGCCTCCCCAGCCATGCCTCCTGTATAGCCTGAGGAACTATCAGTCAATTAAGCCTCTTTTCTTAAAAAATTACCCAGTTTCAGGTAGTTTTTTATAGCAGTGTGAAAACAGACTAATACACCAAGAAAGACACATGCACATATATGTTTATTACAGCACTGTTCACAATAACAAAGACATGGAACCCACCTAAATGCCCATTAATGTGGACAGAGTAAAGAAAATATGCTACATATACACCATGGAAAACTATGAAAACTGAAAACAAAAAGAAAGCATGTCCTTTGCAGCAACATGAATGGAGTTGGAGATCATTATTTTCAGTGAACACAGGAAGAGAAAGCCAAATACTGAATTTTCTCACTTACAAGTAGGAGGTAAATATTGAGTATACATAGATACACAAAGGGGAGTAATAGAAAATGAAGTCTATTTCCTATTTTTGAAATATGCCAGGCGGGGCGCGGTAGCTCACCCCTGTAAGCCCAGCACTTTGGGAGGCAGAGGTGGGTGGATCACGAGGTCAGGAGATCAGGACCATCCTGGCTAACATGGTGAAACCCCGTCTCCACTAAAAGTACAAAAAAATTAGCCTGGCGTGGTGGCGGGCTCCTGTAGTCCCAGCTACTCCAGAGTCTGAGGCAGGAGAATGGCGTGAACCCGGGAGGCAGAGCTTGCAGCGAGCCGAGATCAGGCCACTGCACTCCAGCCTGGGCGACAGCGAGACTCCATCTCAAAAAAAAAGATAGATAGATAGATAGATAGATAGATAGATAGATAGATAGATAGATAGATAGATAAAAGAAATATGCCAGAATATTCTTTCCTTCTTAACAACACCTGCACTCAGGAGAAACTGTTTTACCTGAACTTAAGCTGCTTCTGTTTCATCAGAGTCTAACGTAACTGAGAGGAAAGCCTTTAAATGTCTCATTACTAGACTAGAACCAGCTGAGGAAACAATATTTGAGCTTAATTATATAGCAAAAGAAACTTCCTAAACTTAAAAGAAAAGAAAGAGAGAAAATCAGAACAGAACATCCACAAATGCTGGGGCAATTCCAAAATGTATAACATTGATTGTGCAATATAAAGGCCAGAAGCGGAAGACAGAAAAAACAGAACAAATATTAGAAGAAATAATGACAGATAACTTCTCCAAATTAATGTAATACGTCAAGCCATAGATCCAGGAAGCTAAGAAAACATCAAACAGAAAAAGTTGAAAACAACAACAGCAAACTATGCACCCAAATATATCATATTCAAACTTCACAAAATAAAGTAAATGATAAAGGAAAATATCCTTAAAGAAGCCAGAGGGAAAAAAAAAATCTTACCTATAGAGGAGTAAGGATAAGTATGAAATCTGACTTCTCAGAAACCGTGCAAGCAAAAAGTGAAGACTGAGTGCTGTATTTAAAGTACTGAAATAAAAAATATATATGTTTTATTATATAAAATTATATATTATATATAGTATATGTATTTCTATAATAAAATATACATATTTTATTATATATTTTATTTATTTATTTATTACATATTTTATTATTTACTATATATAGTAAAATATATAGAATAAAAATAATTTTATATTTTATCTTAACTTATTCATTCTCTGATGATCTTTGTTTCTTTATGTAGATTTAACTTTCTGACCTATATAATTATCCTGCTACCTAAACAACTTATTTAACAGTTTTTGCGAGGCACATCTACTGGCAGGAAGTTTCTGTTTCTGTTTGTCTGAGAAAGTCTTTATTTCTCCTTCATTTTTGAAAGATATCACCAGGTACAGAATTCTAGATAAGTGTATATATACACACACACATTTATTAAATAATTATAATTATAATATATATTTTTATTATAGATAATAAATACATATACACTTATCTAGAATATATATTAAATATATATTAAATATATATTACATAGAATATATACTAAAATGCATATTGTATAATATACAATATATATTATATACAGTATATATTATATAATAAAATATGTTCTATATAATTTCCAATATATAATAAAATATACATTACATATTATATATTATATACAATAAAATATATGGATAAAAGCTACCTGACTTCAAACTCTCTTGCCCATTTTTTTAATTGAGTTTTTTTGTATTGTAGAGTGATAAGCATTTTTTTTTTGCATATTTTGGTAACAGTGCTTTATCTAATATGTATCTTTCGCAAATATTTTCTCCCTATTCTGTAGGTTATCTTCTCATCCCCTTTATAGTGTCTTTTGCAAAGCAGAAATTTGTAATTTTTAATGAAGTCTGGCTTATAAATTTTTTTTCCACATGGATTGTGACTTTGGTTTTGTATATAGAAAGTTATTATTATATCCCTGTTCGTCTAGATTTTTTATGTTACCCTCTAGGAGTTATATAGTTTGCATTATATATTTAGGTCCATAATGAATTTTAAGTTACTTTTTGTGAAAAGTATAAGGTCTGTGTCTAGATTATTATTTTTTGTTTGCATGTGGATATCCAGATGTTCCAGCACTATTTGTTAAAAAGATTATATTTGCTCTATTATATTGCTTTTTCATTTGTGTTGGAGATTAACTGACTATATTCATGTGTGTCCATTTCTAGGTTCTTTATTATGTTTCATTGGTCTGTTTGTCTACTCATTTATGAATATCACTGTCTTGATTATTATAACTTTATAGGAAGTTCTGATGTTAGGTAGTGTCAGTAGTCATATTCGTTCTTTTTTTAAATATCAAGTTGGGTATTCCGGATCTTTTGCCTTTCCGTATAAACCTTAGAGTCAGTTTTTTCATAACCAAAAAATAATTTGCTGGGATTTTGATATGGAGTCTCCTTATGTTGCCCAGTCTAGTTCTGAACTCCTTCAAACTTGGCCTACTGAGTAGCTGCAATTATAGTTGCATGCCATCAGGCCTTGCCATTGCTGAAATTTTGAACGGGATTGCGTTGTATCTGCAGATAGATTTAGGAATAATGGACATCTTTAAGATATTGAGTCTTTCTGTTTATGAACATGTACTATCTCATTCATTTAGCTCTTCCTTTATATATATGAGATATAAGGATAACATAACATATAAAGATCCTAACATTGACTTTCTTCACAGAATTAGAAAAAACTACTTTAAATTTCATATGGAACCAAAAAGGAGTCGGTATAGCCAAGAAAATCCTAAGCAAAAAGAACACAACTGGAGACATCATGTTACCTCACTTCAAATTATACTACAAGGCTACAGTAACAAAAACAGCATGATACTGGTACCAAAACACATATATAGACCAATGGAACAGAACAGAGGCCTCAGAAATAACACCATATATTTACAATCATCTGATCTTTGACAAACCTGACACAAACAAGCAATGGGGAAAAGATTCCTTATTTAATAAACGGTGTTGGGAAAACTAGCTAGCCATATGCAGAAAACTGAAACTGGACCCCTTCCTTACACCTTATACAAAAATTAACTCAAGATGGATCAAAGACTTAAATGTAAGACCTAGGACCATAAAAATCCTAGTAGAAAACCTGGGCAATACCATTCAGGACATAGGTATGGGCAAAGACTTCACGTCTAAAACACCAAAACTAATGGCAACAAAATCCAAAATTGACAAATGGAATCTAATTAAATTAAAGAGCTTCTGCACAGCAAAATAAACTATCATCAGAGCGAATAGGCAGCCTACAGAATGGGAGAAAATATTTGCAATCTATCCATCTGACAAAGGGCTAATATCCAGAATCTACAAAAAACTTACACAAATTTACAAGAAAAAAAAACAAATAACCCCATCAAAAAGTGGGCAAAGGATATGAACAGACACTTCTCAAAAGAAGACATTTATGCAGCCAACAGACATAAAAAATGCTCATCATCACTGGTCATTAGAGAAATGCAAATCAAAATCACAATGAGATACCATCTCACGCCAGTTAGAATGGTGATCATTAAAAAGTCAGGAAACAACATGCTCATGAGGATGTGGAGAAATATGGACACTTTTACACTGTTGGTGGGAGTGTAAATTAGTTCAACCATTGTGGAAGACAATGTGGTGATTCCTCAAGGGTCTAGAACTAGAAATACCATTTGACTCAGTAATCCCATTACTGGGTATATACCCAAAGTATTATAAATCATTCTACTATAAAGACACATGCACATGTATGTTTATTGTGGCAGTATTCACAATAGCAAAGACCTGGAAACAACCCAAATGCCCATCAATGTTAGACTGGATAAAGAAGATGTGGCACATGTACCCCATGGAATACTATGCAGCCATAAAAAAGGATGAGTTCATGTCCTTTGCAGGGGCATAGATGAAGCTGGAAACCATCATTCTCAGCAAATAACACAAGAACATGAAACCAAACACCACATGTTCTCACTCATAAGTGGGAGTCGAGCAGTGAGAACACATGGACATAGGGAGGGGAACATCACACACCAGGGCCTGTCAGGGGGTGGGCGACTAGGGGAGGGATAAAATTAGCAGAAATATCTAATGTAGGTGACAGGTTGATGGGTGCAGCAAACCACCATGGCACGTGCATACCTATGTAACAAAACTGTACGTTCTGCACATGTACCCCAGAACTTAAAGTATAATAAAAAAGAGGCAAGAATTTTTAACAGACACCTCACCAAAAATACAGGTGACAAATAAACACATGAAAAGTTGCTTCACATAATATGTCATCAGGAACACACAAATGAAAACAGCAATGAGATACCGCTACAAAACAATTAAAGTGGCTATAATAAAAAAGACTGACAGCAACAACTGTTGGTAAGAATATGGAACAATATCCTTGTAGCAATAGACATACAGGAATATGGTCAGTTGATCTTCAACACAAAAATAATAATCTAGACACAGACCTTATAATTTTCACAAAAATTAACTTAAAATGTATCATGGACCTAAATATAAAATGCAAACTATAGAACTCCTAAAGGATAACATAGGAGAAAATCTAGATGAACTGGGGTATAATAATAACCATCTAGATACAAATCCAAAATCACAATCCATGAAGGAAAAAAAAATCGATAAGCCATACTTCATTAAAAATTAAAAATATACACATTGGTGGTGGGAATACAAAATGGTACAACCTCATTGGAAGAAGCTTTGGCAGCTTGTTACATGACTAAACATACTCTTACCACATAATCTTACAATTAAATTCTTTGGTACTTCCACAAAAGTGTTGAAAACTTATATCCACACAAAAATCTGTACAGAGGTTTTTGTAGCAGCCTTATCCATACTTGCCTAGACTTGGAAGCAAACAAGATGTCCTTCAGTAGGTGAATGGATAGGTAATCTGTGGTAAACCGTAGATAATGGAATATTATTCAGCACTAAAATATGAGCTATGGTGGCATACAAAGACATGAGAAAACCTTAAATGCACATTACTAAGGGAAATAAGTCAGTCTGAAAAAGCTACATATTATGTAACTTCATTTATATGATATGTTAGAAAAGGCAAAACTATAAAGACAGTAAAATGATCAGTGTTTGTAAGAGGATGGAGGAAGGATGAGATTAACTGGCATATCACATAAAAGTTCCAAGGAAGTAAAACTATGCTGTATAGTTCTACAATGTCAGATACAATTCAAATTCCTGTACATGATATGTATACATTTGGCAAAACTAACAGAATGGGCAACGCTATTATGGACTGAATTGAATTGTATTAGTTGCAAAGTTCAATTTTGAAGCCCTATTATACTGTATTTAGAGACAGTTTATTTAATAAGGTAATTAAAGTTAAATGAGGTATTAAGAGTGAGGCTTAAATATGATAAGATTAATGTCTTTATAATAAGAGGAGGAGGCACCATATTTATCTGTTTGTTTCTGTCTCTCTTTCTCCATGCAGTCACAGAGAAAAAGTCATGTGAGGACACAATGAGAAGGTGCTATCTGTAAGCTGAGAAGAGAAACATCACTAGAAACCATCCCTGCTGGCACTTGATCTTGACTTTCAGCTTTCAGAACTTTGAGAAAATAAGTGTATGTCGCTTAAACCAGTTCATCTCTAGTTATTTCGTTATGTCAGCCTGATCAGAATTAGAAAAGCACTAATAGTAAACTATAAGGTAAACTGTAGGCTTTGGGTAATGATGTGTCAATAGATTTATCAGTTGTAACAAATGTAACACTGTGGT
The DNA here is from genome assembly GCF_003255815.1 of Theropithecus gelada. Classification (NCBI taxonomy): domain Eukaryota; kingdom Metazoa; phylum Chordata; class Mammalia; order Primates; family Cercopithecidae; genus Theropithecus; species Theropithecus gelada. The sequence continues at coordinate 71,298,125 of NC_037689.1, read as the reverse complement.
GTGGGACATTGATAGTGCAGGAGGTTGTGCATGTGTGGGCTGTGTAGGGGCAAATCATATATGGGAATTCTCTTTCCATTCTATTGAATTGTTCTAAGAACTTAAAACTGATCTATAAATAAAATATATTTAAAAAATTAATTTTTGATCATATTAACAGAATAAAGAAAAAAATCACATAGCCATGTCAATTTATGCAGAAAAATCATTTGACAAAATTCAACTTTTATTTATAATAAAACTTCTCAGCACCCTACAAATAGAAAAAAACTTCTTTCATCTTAAAAAGAACCTATACAAAACAAGTGGACAAGTAAGCAAACATAAAGCTAGAATTACAGAAGGCACAGAAATCCAGTCTCACCTCTTCTATCCAACATAGTAGTGGAAGTTCTTGCCTTGCCAGTGCAATTAGGCAAACTGGAAAAAAAAAAAAAAATTAACACAGAATGGAAGGAAATAAGCTATCTCTATTCAGAGACCACATGATTATCTACATATAAATATCAAGGAATGTGCTCTAGAGCTCATAGGACTATCAGAAAAACTTTAGCAAGTTTGGCAGATCCAAAATCAACTCATAAAATCAATCATATTTCCATATAGAGTAGTGAAAACTAGAAAGTGCATTAAAAATTATGTAATCCCATTTATAATAGCACCCCACAAATAAAATATTTAGGTAGAAATCTAACAAAATATTTGCATGATCTGTATATTGAAGATTTAAAAATGCTGGTAATATATATTTTAAAAACTCTAAAAAGGCATATCAGGTTCATTAAATAATACAATAAATCAATATATTTAAGGCTTTATTTCTTTCCAAATTGAGGTATAGACTAAACACAATTTCACTGAAAATTCTAGCGTACATTTTATGTTAGACGAATTCTTTTAAAAATTTATATAGAAAGGCAAAGGATTAAAAAAGCATAATAATAATTAAAAAACAAATTTAGATGGCTCATACTATCCTATTTTAATGCTTATGATAAAGCTACAATAATAAATACAGTGCGGCATTAGTGAAATAATAAACTCATTGATAAATAGAACCAAGTGGAGTTCAGAATTGGACATAAACAAATATGGCCAATTAATTACTGACAAAGGCACAAAAGCAATTCAGTAAGTTGAGTATCTTCTTTTTCAATAGATGATATTAGAAGAATTAATTATGTGCAATAAAATACCTCAACTGAAATTTCACTCCTGGGTTTCATAGAAGTGTTCTCAGATATAACAACTAATGCAAAATACATAAAAGAAATAAAATAAATTTACATTCATTGACAATAATAATGTTCCCTCTCAGGAAAACATAATTTAAAAAATGAGAAGACAAGCCTTAGACTAGAAAAAAAATTGCTAAGCATATATCTAATAAAGCAATTGTATTCAGATTATATTGATAACATGATAAGAAAATAATCCAGTTTTTAAATAAGTAACAGATTTTAAAAGATATTTCATCAAAGAAGATACATAGATGGCATAAAAGCACATAAAATGATTAATATTGCTAATCATTAGAACATGCAAAGAAACCATTTTAAGTTATCCCTATGCACATTAAAATGATTAAAACTTAAACATAAAATTAACAATACTAAGTGTTGGTAAGGTTTAGGAGCAATTCAAACTTTTGTATATTTCTGATCGAAATGCAAAAGAACACAGCTACTTTGCAAAAGTAATTTAGATATTTCTTATAAATAAAGTTAAACATGTATTTACTTTATGACACAGCAATTCCATATCCAGGTATTAGCAAAGAAAAATAAAAATGTATTTGTACACAAACCTGCATATGAATATTTATAACAGCTTGGCTATAAATTCCAAAAACTAGAAACTACTGTCTTTCAAAGGGTGAATAAATAAAAAACTGGTACATTTATATAGAGGAATATTACTCAGCAGTAAAGAGGGATGGATTATTGATACATGCAATAACATAAATGGATCTCAGAAGAATTATGCTGAGTAAAACAAGCCAATCTCAAAATGATATTTATTAATCACTTTAATTTATATGACTTCAGGGAAAACACAAAACTAAAGTGATAGAAAACAAACTGGTCAGTGGTAGCCTGGAAATAAATATAGGGGACGGGTTTTAATACAAAGGAGCAGCATAAAGACAATTTTTGGGATAATGAAACTGTTTTCTGTCTTGATTGTGGTGAGGGTTGCATGAATCTATAAATGTGATAAAATGCATAGGACTCAGCACACAAAAAAGTCAATTTCCGTCTATGCAAAAGTTGTAAATAGTAATAATACATACTGGATTTAGAGACTTGTTCAAGTGTTCACTCTTCTAAATGGAATGGAATGTTTTTCAGCCCAAATCTAGAAGATTCTAATGTATATTACAACCTTCTCTGGCACAGAGGAACTCTATGGTTTGGCCAAGATAACCTAATGAAATTTAATGCTAGAATTTATGGCTTCTTAGTTCTAGAATTTATGGATCCTTATTTATAGCACAAAGAATCTTCAATATGTTATACTGCCTGTCATAACATTTGAGAAGAAAGATTTCATTATAATCAGGCCAATCCTTGATCAGTACTCAGAATTTCCTGAAAAACGATTGCATAAATATCCAACACTCAGATAACTCAAAGCTTAAGTGCAGTAATATCTCAAAGTATTTTCTATAAATTTCTATAGAAGTTTTAAAAGATGCCATGGGATTAGGTGACATCAGCAGCGTGGCAGACCAAGAGATTACCAGCCTTCTTTCCTCACACAAAGAACACAGATCAGAATACCTCTCTAAAAAATCTAATGACTATTTGAGAAGCTACAGTGATCAAGCCACTGCAAAATCAAGAAGAGATTCCTATGAAAGAAAGGGGAAAATGAAAGGCATTTGAAGTGCAAGACCATGGGTTTCCCGCCACAGCATAGTGTGAAACAATGAGAAGGTAATGTCCTACATGAGGACTCTTCCTTCAGTATAGAAATGCATCTGATGTTAAGGATTAACTGGTGGCTTATCCAAGGGAATAATTTCTGCTTTTCCTTACTCAAAGCACTTGAAGGACTAGTGCCAGAGTTTGGAGTCACTGAAAGCAGAGGTGACTATGCAGCACATTTTGAGCTTAAGTTATACAGATAGACAACAGGTGGAATAAGATATGGGAAAACTTTGGAAATCCTAGAACCTTCAGCTGCGCTGATTGTTGAGGGGCTTCCACAAATAAAGACAGTACACAGAAACTGTGAGAGGTGGTTGCTTTCCAACTGCCCAAATAATCATTAAAGTTTACAAAGCATACAAGGAAACAAGAAAATATGGCTTAATCTAAGGGGAAAAATAAAATTCCAGAAGCTGACATTAAATAAATGCAGATCTACGAGATACCTGAGAAATAATTTCAAATGTGTCAAATATGTTAAATAAGCTAAAAACAAAGACAGATAACTAAATGAAATCAGTAGAGCTATGCATAAAAGTAAAAATATCAACAAGGATAAAATGCAAAAATCATCAAAGATTCTGGGGCTGAAAAATATAAACATTTAAATATAAGAAAATTACTGAAAGAGTTCAATACAGAATTGGCAAGACAAAAAAAAAGAATAAGTGAACTTGAAGACAGGTCATTTGAAATCATTGAGTCAAAGGAGCAAAAATTAAAAAAAAAAAAAGAAGGAAAGCAAAGAGCCTAGGGGAATTATGGGAGACTATCAAGCATACCAATATACACATTGCGGATTCCCAAAAGAGAAACAGATAAATAGAAGGACAGCATATTTGAAGAAATTACAGTTAAAAACTTCACAATCTACAGAATTAGACATGGAAATTCAAAAATCACAAATAACTTAAACTGGAAAAAAATCCAAAGAGAACTACAAGACAAGTTACAATCAAACTATAAAGTCAAAGACAAAGAGAGAAGCTTCAAAGAAGCAAGGAAAAAGTTATTTGTCATGTACAGCAGAGCTTCCCTTTCATGGTAAAGCACCTTTTATAATAGAAACACTCAACAAAGTAGGAATGGAAGAAAGCCATCTTAACATAATAAAGGCCATTTATAAAAAGCCCACAGCTAATATCACACTTCATAGTGAAATACTAAGCGCTTTTGTTTTAAGAGCAGGAACAAACCAAGGATGCTAACTATTGCTTCTTCTATATAACATAATATAGGAGACCCTAGACACAATAAATATGAAAAAAAAAGGGGGGGAAAGGCATCCAAATAGAAAGGAAGGGGTAAATATTTTTTTTTCTATTTGTAGATGAATTGATTGTATATGTAGAAAAGTCTAAAGATTCAACACCAACAACAATGTAAAAATTGTTAGAACTAATAAATGCATTCAGGAAAATTGCAGGATACAAAATGAACACTCAAAAATCAGTTACGTTTCTATACACAATGAACAATCTGAAAAGGAAGCAAAAGCAATTTATTTATAATAGCATCAAAAAGAATACAATTATTAAAAATAAACCTAACTGAAGAAGTGAACGACTTGTACTATGAAAATAAGGAGCATTTCTGAAACAAATTTTAAAAGATGAAAACAAATTTTAAGAAAATCTCATCTTCATAGATTGGCAGTCTTAATACTAACATTTATCACTGCACAAAGTGATCTACAGATTCAGTGCAATCCCTATCAAAATTCCAAAAGGATTTCTTGCAGAAATAGAAAAATTCGGCTGGGCGCGGTGGCTCAAGCCTGTAATCCCAGCACTTTGGGAGGCCGAGACGGGTGGATCACGAGGTCAGGAGATTGAGACCATCCTGGCTAACACGGTGAAACCCCGTCTCTAAGAAACCCCGTGTACTAAGAAATACAAAAAACTAGCCGGGCGAGGTGGCGGGCGCCTGTAGTCCCAGCTACTCGGGAGGCTGAGGCCGGAGAATGGCGTGAACCCGGGAGGCGGAGCTTGCAGTGAGCTGAGATCCGGCCACTGCACTCCAGCCTGGGCGACAGAGCGAGACTCCGTCTCAAAAAAAAAAAAATAAATAAAAGAAAAATTCATTCTAAATTGTGTATGGAATATCAATTAATCCCAAATAGCCAAAGCATTTTTTAAAGAACAAAGTTTCAAACACTCACACTTTCTGATTCTAATACTTTATACAAAGATGCAATAATGAAAAAAAGTGAGGTGCTGTCACAAATACAAGCAAACTGACAAATGGGGTGCAATAGAGAGCACAGAAACAAACCCTTGTATATATGGTCAAATGCTCTTTGACAAGGAGGCCAAGATAACTTACAGGTAAGAGAACATTCTCTTCAACAAATATTGTTAAAACTATACATTCTTATGCAAAAATTATAGTTAAGATTTTATTATACATCTTGAACATAGACTAACTAAACTAAAAAAAAGAAAAGCTTTAAAGACCTAAGTAAAAGATTTAAGGCTCTAAAATTTTTAGAAGAAAAAATATGGGGGAAGCTTCATGATATTGAATTTGACAATTATTTATTGCATAACAACACCTACAGGCCAATAGGACAGGCAACAAAAGCAAAAGGAGTCAAGTTAGGACTACATCAAATTCAACTTTTTTCATCAAAGGATACAATAAACAGTGAAAAGGCAATCTATTAATTGGGAGATAGTATTTGCAAATCATATACCAAATTAGAAATTAGTTTGCAGAATAGATAATAATCTCTTGCCACTCAACAACAAAACATAAATAACACAATTTAAAAATGAGCTGAGGACTTGTAAAAATATTTCTCAAAAAATTATATACAACTAGTCAACACGTATATGAAAATATGCTCAACATCACTAATAACCAGATAAATGCAAATAAAAACCACAATGGTTTATTACTACATACCCATTAAGATTTCTACCACAAAAAAATAGAAACAGAAAAAAACCAGAAAGCATTGATATCTGAACCCTTGTTCATTACTAAGGGAAGGATAAAACTGTGCAATCACTATGGAAAACAGTATGGAGATTCCTCAAAAAATGTTTTAAAAACTACAATTAGATCAGCACTACCATTTTTGGGTATATTTCCAAAATAATTGAAAACAATCTTTTGAAGATGTATTTGCACATTTATGTCCACGGCAACACTAATGACAATGATTTTTTAAGGGAAATTTTAGTCCTAGGCCCATCTGTGCACTTCCTTATAAATTCCAATTTTAGTAAATAACCCTGTTAAGTCAGTTTAGCAATTCCCTCACCCTTATTGATAACTAAACATCTTCAATATATGATCAGGTTCCTCACCCTCTAACATTCTTCAGGAGATGTCTGATTACCCTGGCTTGTCATCAGCAAAAATCCTGTTATGTAAGTTTAGCTAGAATTCCAATTATTCCTGATGTTTTCTCTTAGTAATTTTTTATCCATTGACCCCAACCTTGCTTCTTGGCTCTAAATTCCCACTTGCCCATGTTGTATTAGGTGTTGAGCCTAACTGCTTTCTCCCACTGCAAAATCCCATTGCAGTGGTATCTATTTATTGTGATGATCTTGAATAGAGTCTGCCTTACCATGTTTTAACAAGTATAATTGAATTTTTTTTTTTTATTCTGAGTGTTCACGTGTGAAACCTTTGTCATTAGTCCTGACTGATTGATTGGAGATTCATTGGTGAGTCAGACTATTGTTCTGAATAAATGTCCATTGGACATGGTAATTACAGATTTTTAATCTTAAGAATTCTAATGTACTCCTGAAGCTGGTTTAGAGTTCCAGGTTTCTTTGAATGGTACTTTCAGGGCTAGCAGTTCTTCTTCTTGGGTCTTTTTCTTGAGTCAGAATTATTCCCTGACTCCTTGGGCTGGAGATCTCTTCTTTCTAGTCGTCTTTGAGACTTCTATTGTCTCCCTACTGGACCATGCTGCTCCTATGTGAACTTCTCTGTCACATGAAACCTCTCTTTTTGAACCCCTGTTGACTAAATTATCCACCATTTCTGTCTACCTTCTTCTTGTTGGCATAATTTTGCACTCCAGTTTTCAAGAATACTTGGAAATGTCTTATTTCAAACCCCTTCCTCCTCCATATCTCTGTGCACCAGTGCCAAACTGTTTTTTTTTTTTTTGTTTTTTTTTTTTTTTTTTTTTTGCTTTCTAGATCCTGCTCAGTTACTTGAACTTCAGTACTACGCTTTCAAGGCGCTCAAGATCCCATAAAAGCAACTACCTGAGACCAAAACGAAAATAAGAAACTGTTTGAAAACAAAACTATGTTTTGTCCACTCAGAGGAGTTTTGGATGAGTATGAGAAGTATGAGTTTTAAATGAGTATGAAAGTATGAGATACTTTCCTACCTTTGGATTATATTGTCAAATTAATTTATAAAATCCATTTAAGGAGTTCTATTTAGATTGGCTAGAAAACAAACGAGCATCAAAGGAATTCTATTTAGATTTGCTTGGAAATAAATGAGCACTTACATACTTTAAGTATTCCTAAAACTCTCGAAAGTACAAAAGCCCAAGTGCTTTTTAAGTTTATGTGATCTGAATAATTTTTGGTAAATAAAGCTAGTTTTTAAATTGTCAGTAAATAAATGTTGGGGTCCGCGTGTTTCCTAAACAAAGGAATGAACACACAAGATAACACAAGACAAGACAAACATGGCGGCCGCGCTGAATGGCGCGCTCCGCTTTATTTTATACAGTCGTTTGTGGAATGTTGCCAAGTCACAAGACACATTGTTGTTTTTCTGACCTTTCCCTGACTTTCTGGATTTTCAAGATGTTTACATATAAACAGGACCCCAACGCCCTGCTTCGTTTGCAAGAGCAGGACTTATTGGGAACGCCCTGCTTCGTTTGCAATAGCAGGACTTGTCGGGAACGCCCTGCTTCCTTTGTGAGAGCAGGACTTATGGGGAACACCCTGTTTGTGAGCACGTAGTCCTCTACAAATAAAGGCAAAAAAAATGTCTTCAGAATTATCAGCATTAAGTATACTGTAGACACATTTTTATTCTATCTGGATTTACTAGTCAAAGTATCTCTACTACTTTAAGATGAAAGATGAATAAAGTATGAGTTTAGCCAAAGAACAAATGTGCAAGTGAAACTGCCTTGTCCTTTAGTATATGATTATTAAACATAGCAGCAAAAATTAAAAAAAAAAAACCTATGTATAATTTTTTTTTTTTTTTTTTTTTTAGAATTCTTGCTTTCATGATGACTGCCTAACATGCACAGGCTATAAAAACTTGTAAAGAGGAAAATTATTTGCGATGATGGCTAGCTTTGCTAAAAGGCTCATGATATTTTCATGAGTAATTCAACATAATAAGTGAATTAAAACGTGTAAATGGGATAAAAATTTATAAATAAACTTTTCAACAACAATTTTTCCTTTCAAAATATATATCCAATTAAAAATGGTTTTCAAAATCTTTTTGGTAACTAACAACCTTAAAGGTATTGTAAATTAATTAAAGTAATAGGTATTTATTACATGTCTGGTTCATTTCTAAGAAAAATAAAATACTAAAATATTAATTGTTGAACATACATTTAAGTTTATCTCCTTTTGCTTTCTTAAAATTTACAGAAAAAGCTAAATATATTTTGGTCTGTTAATAAACATCAAAAATTATACTATATGTTTCTAAAAATTATAAAATAGTATTCATCTATACAATGTTGGTATTTGACAGTTCACAGATGCTTAGTTTATAGTTTTCATTAGAAATTACACTTGCTAAGGCCGGGCGTGGTGGCTCACGCCTGTAATCCCAGCACTTTGGGAGGCCGAGGCGGGCGGATCACAAGGTCAGGAGATCGAGACCACAGTGAAACCCCGTCTCTACTAAAAATACAAAAAATTAGCCAGGCGCGGTGGCGGGCGCCTGTAGTCCCAGCTACTCAGGAGGCTGAGTCAGGAGAATGGCGTGAATCCGGGAGGCGGAGCTTGCAGTGAGCCGAGATCGCGCCACTGCACTCCAGCCTGGGCGACAGAGCGAGACTCCCTCTCAAAAAAAAAAAAAAAAAAAGAAATTACACTTGCTAAGTATTAAAACTTCTAAGTAATATATGAAATTAGAACTACTATAAATTACAAGTGAAACAACTCTCATGAAAAGTATACAAGGAAAATAAGAGGTGGTTTTGGTAAGGAATGTTTCAAAGTATGATATCTTTTCTGTTAAGGAAAAAAGAAATAATTAAATCTGTAAAATTAATAAAATGATAATTCTAATAAAGTAGAATGACTGATTGTTCCAAAGTAAGAAAGACAAAATGTAGGAGGCAAAAAAGCTGATGAATATGTTTTAAATGCTATAAATGGCTTACGTGAAGGCAATCTAAAAATAAATCTTGAACAATGAGATCACTTGGACTCAGGAAGGGGAACATCACACACCGGGGCCTATCATGGGGAGGGGGGAGGGGGGAGGGATGGCATTGGGAGTCATACCTGATGTAAATGACGAGTTGATGGGTGCTGACGAGTTGATGGCTGCAGCACAGCAACATGGCACAAGTATACATATGTAACAAACCTGCACGTTATGCACATGTACCCTAGAACTTAAAGTATAATAATAATAATAAAATAAATAGATAAATAAAAAAAAAATAAATCTTGTGTGTTCAAAGCTCATTGAGATTGGGTAGATTCATTTATAAATGTCATTTAAAAACTAGCTTTAGTATTAATAGTACACTGATGAAAAACGAGAATTTATCCTTCTCTCTTAAAATTATGTTAAAATATTTGATTCCACAAAGTAATCAAATTTCCTTGTTAATTTCATGATTATTGTAATGACCTTTAACTACAAACATTTTAAGCTTTCAAGTTATTTATTTATTTATTTATTTATTTTGAGATCTGTCGTTCAGGCTGGAGTGCAGTGGCGCAATCTTGGTTCACTGCAGGCTCCACCTCCCAGGTTTACGACACTCTCCTGCCTCCTGCCTCAGCCTCCTGAGTAGCTGGGACTACAGGCACCCGCCACCACGCCCAGCTAATTTTTTGTGTGTGTATTTTTAGTAGAGATGGGATTTCACCGTGTTAGCCAGGATGGTCTCGATTTCCCGTCCTCGTGATCCGCCCTCCTGGGCCTCCCAAAGTGCTGGGATTACAGGCGTGAGCCACCGCGCCCGACCACATTTCCAGCTTTTTATTGACAGTTATTGTGTTATATTGATTCTTCTCTGAAAGTATTTTCAGTCGACTATGTCCAGAATTACTTCTTATTCAGGAAGATTTATTATAAAGACTCTGACAAGTACTAGTACTCTGGAATATATATTTCTGATAAATTTAAGATCATAATATTGAACTGAAAAAAATTTCAGGACTCTTACGAAGAAACTGACATTCACGAAACTGGTAACCAAGATAAAGTAGAACAAGAATTAATTACATAAGACTGAATAAACTGATGAGGATATTTTTAGATTATATTTTTATTAGAAGCATTTCTAGTTTTTAATGGTTTTCTTTCTAATTTTAGGAAACCTTTTTTGTTGTTTTAAGATCTCTATAGCTTATAGCAATTTTATAAAGTATACTTCTGTGAACAAAAATGTAAACATTTACTTTTTCTCCTTACCTCATCCCTCCAGAATTCAGAAACTAGTAATTAGTATTATTATTTTCATAGAAATATAGCTATTTGCATAAGTTTAATAAGAGTCTGTTCTTCCTTTAACAAGACACAATTCAAAATATTATTTGTACTACCATGGCTTTAATTGGAATGTCATATTTTATACATGATCAGACAACTTTAAGAAATTAAGATCGACTTTATGAAACTAATGAAGCCCCTTGTGAAAAAAAAATGACCTGGTACATTACATACATGGTTACCTTACAGTTGACTAAGAAGTGTCATATCCTTGCAGGCTCAGGAACCTCCGGATAGTTTCAGGATCCTGAGAAGAGATAAATTTACCCAAATCTGTAAGTATTGTAGGAAAAATAGGATTATAAGTTATTGGCTTAGCTTCTTGGACTTTTGAGGCTTTTAGAAGTCCAATATGAGATTTCTTATTAAAAATTTCAGAAAAGAACACTTAAAAAAGAGCCTCTGTGATTCATCAGTACCAATGCTTCATTTATGTAAATAATCAGGCAAAGCTTAATTAGACTTAATTAGAACAATTTTGCAAGCAACTTTGTCTTATTTGATTGTCTTATAGAAATGGGGTGTATGTAAAAAAAAAAAATGTGTTTCAATGGATAACATATCTATAGCACCTGCTATTAGGTTCTACCCCTGTCCACTGTTTCTGACATTTTTTTATTTACATACAAACTGTACCAGACCCTGAATTCTTCTAGTTTCCCGCAATGTCTGGCTACAGCTCTCCATACTAATATTTCCAATTTTTCTCTCGTCCTTCTGGTTTGAAGTAAATAAAAATTTAACTACTCTTTTTCAGACACCCTGTAAGCTGAATAACTAGATATAGACTTCAGAGAAATAACAACAGCTTGTTTATGCAGAATCTTCATGCCTATTGTTGCATAGTGTAATCAGAAAGTTCACCGTGAAATCTGATATAAACTTCAAACAATGAATATCCATTAGATTCACAATATCATCTTCACTTTACAATGTGAAGATGAGCTGAAATTGAAAGATCTTTGTTTTTAAACTTTTATTTTATGCAGGACTGCTATGTAGATAAATTGTGTATCGTGGGGTTTTGGTGTACAGAGTATTTTGACACCCAGGTAGTAAACATAGTACCCAATAGGTAGTTTATTGATCCTCACCCTCCTCCCACTGTTCACCATCGAGTAGGCCGTGGTGTCTGTTGTTCCCTTCTTTCTGTCCATGTCTACTCAATGTTTAGCTCCCTCTTATCAGTGAAAACCTGTAGTATTTGGTAATGTGTTCCTACATTAGTTCACTTAGGATAATGGCCTCAAGCAACATCCCTGTTGCTTCAAAGACATGATCTTGTTCCTTTTTATGGATGTGTAGTATTGTATGAGGTATATGTACCACATTTTGTTTACCCAGTCTATTCTTGATAGAAATTTTGGGTAATTCCATGTCTTTGCTATTGTGAATAGTGCTGCAAAAAACATACATGTGCATATGTTTTTACAGTATAATAATTTATACTCCATTGAATATAAATATATATGTATATCCATATACCATAATGGCATTGCTGGGTCAAATGGTTATTCTGCTTTAAGTTATTTGAGAAATCGCCACATTGCTTTCCACAATGGCTGAACCAATTTAAATTCTTAACAGCAGTGTACAAGCATTATATTTTCTCTGCAACTTCACCAGCATCTGTTATTAATTTATGTTTTAATAATAATTATAATGACTGATGTGAGATTGTATCTCATCATGGTTTTGATTTTCATTTTTCTAATGATTAGTAATGCTGAACATTCTTTCATATGCTTCGTGGTTGCATGTGTATCTTCTTTTGAAAAGTGTCTGTTCATGTCCTTTGCCCACTTTGTAATGGGGTTGTTGGTTTTACGTGTTAATTCGTTTAAGTTCCTTAAAGATTCTGGGTATTAGACCTTTGTTGGATGCATAGTTTGCAAATATTTTCTCCAATTGTGTAAGTTGTCTGTTTACTCTGTTGATAGCTTCTTTTGCTGTGCAGAAGCTCTTTAATTAGGTCCTATTTGTCAAATTTGTTTCTGTTGCAATTGCTTTTGATGACTTTGTCATCAGCTCTGTCACAGCCTATGTCCAGAATAATATTTCCTAGGTTACCCTCCAGGATTTTTACAGTTTCAAGTTTTACATTTAAGTCTTTAATCCATGGTGAGTTGATTTTTTTATATTGTGTAAGAAAGGGGTCTAGTTTCAATCTTCTGCATAAGGCTAACCAGTTATCCCAGCAGCATTTATTGAATATAGTGCTTTCCACATTGCTTGTTTTTGTTGACTTTGTCAAAGATCAGATGTTGTAGGTGTGTGAATTTATTTCTGGGCTATTTTATTTCATTGATCTATGTGTCCGTTTTTGTATAAGTACCATGTTATTTTGCTTACTGTAGCCTTGTAGTATAGTGTGAAGCTGGGTAATCTGATGTCTCCAGCTTTGTTATTTCTGCTTAGGACTGCTATGGCTATTTGGGCACTTTTGGGGGGTATATATGAATTTTAGACTTTTTTTTTCTAATTCAGTGGAAAATATTGCTGTAAGTCTGATAGGAATACCACTGAATCCACAAATTGCTTTGGACAGTTTAGCCTTTTTAACAATATTGATTCTTTGTATCCATGAGCATAGAATTTTTTTGTGTCATCTTATCTTTTAGCATTATTTTAAAATTTTTCATTGTAGAGCTTATTCACCTCTCTGGTTAGCAGTATTCCTAGGCATTTAGTCATTTTCATGGCTATTGTAAATGAGTTTGCTTTCTTGATTTGGCTCTCAACTTTGACACTGTTGGTGTATAGAAATGCTACTGATTTTGTGCACTGATTTTGTATCCCGTGTTTATCAGATCTAGGAGCTTTTTTCAGAGACTGTGGTATTCTCTACATTCAAAATAATATAATCTGAAAACAGAGATATTTTGACTTACTGTATTCACATTTGAAAGCCTTTTATTTCTTTTTCTTGCTTGATTTCTCTGGCTAGGATCCAGTACTATCTTGAACAGGAGTGGTGAGAGTGGACATCTTTGTCTTGTTCCAGCTCTCAAGGGGAATGCTTCCAGCTTTTGCCCATTCAGTATGATGTTGGCTGCAGGTTTGTCAGAGATGCCTCTTATTGTTTTGAGATATTTTCCTATAATGCTTAGTTTTTTGAGGGTTAAAAACATGAACAGATGTTGAATTTTATGGAAAGCCTTTTCTGTGTCTCTTGAGGTGATCATTGGGTTTCTGTTTTTAGTTCTATTTCTGTGATTAATTTTATTTATTGACTTTTATATGTTGAGACAAACTTACATCCCAGGTATAAATCCTACTTGATCATGGTGGATTAGCTTTTGAATATGCTGATAAATTTAGTTTGCTAGTATTTTGTTGAAGATTTTCATATCTATATTCATTAAAGATATTGGCCAGAAGTTTATGTTTATTGTTGTGTCTCTGCCAGGTTTTTGTATCAGAATGTTGCTGGCCTCACAGGATGAGTTAGGAAGGAGTCCCTCCTTCTCAATTTTTCTAATAATTTCACTAGGAATGAGACAAGCTCTTCTTTATACATCTGATATAATTCAGCTTTGAATCCATCTGGTTCCAGGCTTTTTCTATTTGGCAGGCTTTCTATTACTGACTCAATTTCAGAACTCATTACCGGTCAGCTCAAGGTTTCAAATTTTCCTGGTTCAATCTTGGTAGGTTGCACGTTTAGGAATTTATCCATTTATGCTAGATTTTCCAGGTTGAGTGCAAACAGTGTTCTTAGGCGTCCCTTTGTTGTTGTTGTTGCTGTTTTCTTTCATTTTTGTGGGGTTAGTATTAATGCCCCTTTGTCATTTGTGATTGTGTTGATCTGGATTTTCTCTCTTTGTTTCTGTATTAGTCTAGCTAGCAATCTACTTTATTTATTTATTTATTATACTTTAAGTTCTGGGATATATGTACAGAATGTGCAGGTTTGTTACCTAGGTACACATATGCCATGGTGGTATGCTGCACCCATGAACCTGTCATCTAGGTTTTAAGCCTTGCATGCATTAGGTATTTGTCCTAATGCTCTGCCACCCCTTGCCCCCCATCCCACAACAGGCCCCGGTGTGTGATGTTCCCCTTCCTGTGTCCATGTGTTCTTATTGTTCAACTCCCACTTATGAGTGAGAACATGTGGTGTTTGGTTTTCTGTTCCTGTGTTGGTTTGCTGAGAATGGTGGTTTCCAGCTTCAACCATGTCCCTGCGAAGGACATTAGCTCATCCTTTTTTATGGCTGCATAGTATTCCATGGTGTATACGTGCCATATTTTCTTTATCCAGTCTATCATTGATAGGCATTTGGGTTGGTTCCAAGTCTTTGCTATTGTGAATAGTGAGCAGTCTACATTTCTTATTTACTCTTTAAATAACAAACTCCTGGATTATTTTATCTTCCATGAATTTTTTTTTTTCATCTCAATTTCCTTCAGATCAACTATGATTTTGGTTATTTTTTGTCATCCACTAGCTTTGGGGTTGGCCTGGTTTTGTTTCTCTAATTCCTAAGTTTAATGTTAGGTGATTAATTTAAGATCTTTCTAACTTTTTGATGTAGGTGTTTAATGCTATAAAGTTTCCTCTTAACACCAATTTAACTGTGTCCAAGAGGTTTGCAAATATTATATCTTTGTTTTCATTCATTTCAAAAAATTTCTTAATTTCCTTCTTAATTTTTGTTGTTTACCCAAAAGTCATTCAGAATCAGGTTGTTTAACTTGCACTAACTTCCATGTAATGGTTTCCAGTAATGATCTTAGGATTTCTTTCTATTTTCAATGTGCTATGGCACTTCATATAATTTCTTAAAATTTGCCAAGGATTGCTTTATGTCTAATTGTGTATTTGATTTTAGAGCATGTGCCATGTGCAGATATGAAGAATGTATATTCTATTGTTTTGGGTTGGAGAGTTCCATATATGTCTATTAGGCCTAGTTGGTGAAGTGTCTAGTTCAGGTTCCAAATGTATTTGTTAGTTTTCTGCTTCTAAAATCTATCTAATACTGTCAGCAGGTTGTTAAATCCTTCTACTATTATTGTGTGGTTATCTAAGTCTCTTCTTCAGTGATGTCTAAAAACTTGCTTTATGAATCTGGATGCTCTTGTGTTGGGTACATAGATATTTAGGATAGTTAGGATTTCTTGTTGAATTGAAACCATTACAATTAGGTAAAGGTTTATCTTTTTTGTTTGCTGTTGATTTAAAGTTTGCTTTGCCTAAAATTAGAATGGCAACCTCTGCTTTTTCTGTTTTCCATTATCTTGGTAGATTTTTCTCCATCCCTTTACTTTAAGCCCATGAATGTCATTGCACATAAATTTGATCTCCTGAAGATAGTGTACTATTGAGTTTTGGGTTTTTATCCAATGCCATTCTGAACGTTTTAATTGAAGCATGTGGTTCATGTACGTTCAAGATTAATATTGATATGTGCTAATTTGATACCATGATAGTGTTGTTAGCTGGTTGTTATCCAGACTTGATTGTGTAGTTACTTTATAGTGTCAGTGGCCTCGTAAGGCAGATCTGGTGGAAACAACTTACCTTAGCATTTTCTTGTCTGAAAAGGGTTTATTTCTCCTTCACCTGTGATGGTCAGTTTGACTGGATACAAAGTTCTCAGTTGAAAATTCTTTTCTTTAAGAATGTTTAATATAAGCCCCCAATCCTTTCTGGCTTGTTGGGTTTTTGCTAAAACATCCACTGTTAACCTGATGGAGGTTCCCTTTGCATAATAGGTGGCCTGCTCTTTCTCTCTAAATGCCTTCAACATATTTGTTTGTTTGTTTGTTTTTTATATCAGCCTTGTAGAATCAGATGATTATGGTTCTTAGGGATAGTAATATTTTATAATATCTCATAGGGATTCTCTGCATTTTTGAATTTGAATTTGAATTGTCTCTAAAGGGATTGGGGAAATTTTTATGGAAAATATCCTGAAATACGTTTTGCAGGTTGCCTCCTTTTCCTCTTTCGCTTTCTGGGACACAAATGAGTTGTAGATTTTGTCCCTTAACATAATCCTATATATCTTAGAGTATTTGTTCATTCTTCTTTATTTTTAAAAAGTTTTGTCTGGCTGAGTTATTTTGAAGAACATGTCTGAAAATTATGTCCTCTGCCAAGCTATTCAGTTGGTGCAAAATAATTGCAGTCTTTGACATTAAAAATAATGGCAAAAACCACAATTACTTTTGCCACCTAATAAAATTCTTTCTTCAGCCAAGCTGAGATCCTTTCCTCAGCTTGGTCAATTGTGCCGTTAATGCTTGCAATTGTATTATGACATTCTTGATGTGACATTTTCAGCTCTATCAGATCAGCTTGCTTCTTTCTAAAATTGACCGTTTCATCTTTCAATTCCAGTACCTTGTTACTGTATTCCTTAGATTTCTTGAATATGGCTTAGACATTCTTCTGAATATCAATGATTTTCATTCTTATCCACATTCTGAATAGTGTTTCTGGTTTTTAGCCATTTTTGCCTGGTTATGAACCATTGCTGGGGAACTAGAGCAGAGGTTAGAGGTGAAAATACACTGGATTTTTTAGTTTCCAGATTTCTTGCACTGATTCTTTCTCATCTACATTGGCTGATTTCCCTTCTATCTTTGATGTTCATATCCTTTAGATTTTTTTTTTTTTACTTTTATCTTTTTTGATGCCCTTGGGAGTTTGATTGTGCTATAAGTTGGATTCAGTCAACCTGCTTATTTCTGAAAGAGTTTTGGGGATAAAGGCTCAGCTCAAGACTCCTGTACTGCAGGCTCTAAATCTCAGTGTCTGAGATGAGGCCCATATATTCATGGCATAGGGGTGGCTGCTGTGTGTGGAGGATACAGATGGGCTGGTATCAGTGGAGGCCACCCTGCTGGAGCTCTCCAATGGTGAGGCACAGTCTGCCAGTGAAGGAGCAATGATGAGGGACCCCAGGAACAACTTGGTTGGGCTTCTGAGAATGCACTCCAAATGAGCCTTGTTGGGCTGTGGGCCTGGAATGGGCTAGCAGACAGGGGAGTGCTCAGATAGAACTGACACTATCTCATAGGCAAGACCACTCTGCTCTGTCCAGGTCTGATGATCACTCCACAGCTAGTTCCTTAGAGGAGCATGGCGAGCCTTGTGGGATGGGTGTCCCTGGTCATGCTTCACTACAGACATTCCTGTTCTAAACCCTCTTGGCTCCACTCAGGCATAAGTCCTGCTTTCCCTATGTCTCTAAGCATCTCCTCCTGCCAGCTCAAGTGTCTATGAAGGTCATGGGGTCTCTTGCTGCCAGGATTCCCAAGGTCTATGCTGAGACTGAGCCACTTCTCTCCTACTCAACTCTCTTCTTCCTCATGAGCCATCAGAGGCCAGTAATGAGTCCCAGTGCCCATCAGTTCTGTGCAGTGTTCTCAGCTTCCTTCGCCTTCAGTACAACATCTATGTCCTTCCTCTACCCACTCTCAATACCTTCCCTCTGCAGAGTGTGTCAGTCTTTCCAATGTGCCAGTCTGTCATTGGCAGACATTTCTCCTGGCTGTGTCTAGTTGGCCATCTTATAAAAATCTTGACTGGTTGCCCTCTGGACTCAGAAACTGAGTTTATAGATTTTTCCAACTATTAACCTGGTTTTACTTCTATTTTTATAGATATCAACCTCCCCTCATTAAATGCCTGTCTGCTATCACAATTCAGCAAATTCTTTCTGCTACATAGTCACAACAGATAAGTGACTTTCTCATTAATGAAAAACTAGTTAAATGAGAAAATGGGCTCACACTGTTCAAAGAAAAAAAAAAGATGTGTCTTATTTTCTTAAACAAGAGGGAGGCTGACAAGGATTCTTTGCTTGGGTAACCTTTAGTGAAGTTCCTGAACCTTCTCATAGACTCAACTGTGTACCTCCTTTTAAAGTTGATTTTTATCAGAGAATTCTGCTAAGTCAATGTCTTAGTCAATTTATGCTGCTATAACAAAATACGTAAGACTGCATGATTTATAAAGAACACAAATTTATTTCTCCCAGTTCTAGAGGCAGAAAGTCCAAGCTCTAGGCACTAGGAGATTTATTGTCTGGTGTGAGTCATGTCTCTGCTTCCAAGATAGCTTTTTGAATGCTGTGGTAAAATGTGGAAAAGCAAAATGGCCTAGCCAAATTCTTCCAATCCATTTATAAGTTATCAATATTATTCACAAAAGCTCTTCCCCCATCACCTCCAAAAGGTCCCATTGGCAATGAAGTTTTTTTTTTTAATACTGTTACATTGGCAATGAAGTTTCAACACATAGATTTGGAGGCCATTTAAACCATACCAGTCAGTTT
The DNA here is from genome assembly GCF_003255815.1 of Theropithecus gelada. Taxonomy (NCBI): domain Eukaryota; kingdom Metazoa; phylum Chordata; class Mammalia; order Primates; family Cercopithecidae; genus Theropithecus; species Theropithecus gelada. The sequence goes on along the minus strand of NC_037689.1, from coordinate 71,279,200 downwards.
AGAAAGTACTCCCCCTACTCTCAATATCTGATCATCCTTGATATATGATCAGGATCCTCATCATTCATCATTCCCCAGGTGATGCTTCAGCACCCTGGCCTGTCTTCAGCAAGAATCCTGTGTTCATTTAGTTAGAATCTCAGTTATCCTTGATTATTTCTCTTAATAATTTACCATTCACTGACCTCATCACTAGTTCTTGGCTATAAATTTCTCCTTAATCATGCTATATTTGAAGTGAAGAACAATCTCTCTACCCCACTTCAAAATCCTGTTGCAGTGGTCACTATGCCTATTGCAGTGATCCTGAATAAAATCTGCCTTAGCATGCTTTAACAAGCATAATTTAATATTTTTAACGGTGTTCCCAATAGCCAAGAGGTGGAAAGAACACCAATGCCCATTGATATATGAATGGATAAACAAAATGTCATGTACATATACAATGAGATATTATTCAGTCTTAAAAAAGAAAGAAATCTTGTCATATGCTATAACATGAATAAACCCTGAAGACACAATGCTAAATAAAGTAAGCTAATCACAAAGTCAAAATACTCTACAATTTCACTTATATGAGATGTCTAAATTAATTAAATTTATAAAAAGGGAAAGTAGAATGTTGTTTACCAACTACCGAAGGAAAAAGAAAAGGAAAGTGACTGTTAGTGGACACAAAGCTTCAAATTTGAAAGATAAAAAAGTTTTCGAAATATATTTCATAGTAATGTGACTATACATAGGAATCCTGAATTGTACACTTAAAAGTTGTTAGTATGGTAAATTTGTTGTTATTTGTTTTTGCTATTTTATATATGTATATAAACATCATGGGACTCCTGCCTACTATTTCCACTAGGGACAAAACTTCACTTAAAAACATGCTGCTTTCTCTTTTTCGTATTTTTTCCCAGACCCCATATGCATTTTAGATCTAAATACTGAACTTTAGGATATCATGAAATATGGCAAGTTTCTGTTATGTTCTTCTCTATGTACTCTTCTTATGAAATAAAGCACCATAAAAAAATTAGAGAAATTAAATTTGGAGAGAAATGGATTTTAGAGACTCTCAAGTACAGTTCTTTTATTTGAACAGATGACTAAACTGAATAGGAGCAAACATGATTAGTTCAAGGTCACATAACCAGTTAATTTTAGAACTAGAAAAAAAAAATCCCTATCTTTTGATGCCAAATGCTAGTGTTAGAGACTAGAGTGGGCTGAATAGTGGCCCCCAAAATGAAGGTCCACATCTTAATCCCCATGACCTGTTATCTTATTTGAAAACAAAAGGTCTTTGCTTATACAGGTAAGTTAAGGTCGTTGAGATTAGGATATCATCCTAGATTATCTAGGTGGACCTTAAATCCAATGATAAGTTTCCTTATAGAAGACATAGAAAGAAGAAGAGACAGATGCAGAGGAGACAATGATGTGAAGATGAAAGCAGAGATTGAAGTGATGTGGCTACAAACCAAGGAACATCAATGATTTCTGGTAGCCACCAGAAGTTAGAAGAGCAGCAAGGAATGAATTATTTGCTACAGCCCTGTAGTGAGTGCAGGTGTACTATTTTGTGAAGTTTCATTCTCCTGAAAAGTGAGATGATAAATTAAGTTATAAGCCACCAAATTTGTAGTAATATGTTATGATAGCTACAGGAAACTAAGAGACGAACACAAAACATATAATAAACTCACATACTAGAAATTTTCCCATTTATTAGAGATAGGGAAACTTATGATTGTTTCATAGTGTAATATTGCCAATATTTTCAAATACAGTTCCTAAGGACCCTTACAATTATTTCAACTGAAATATGCCAGGAACTGAAACAACAATAACAAAAAGATTTATTAGTTCACATTGGAAATCTAGAGGTTGCATAGCTACAAGTTAGTTCATATACTTAATAATAGCATCACAAAGTCAGGATTCAGGACACTTTAGGAAGAACTGCTCAAGCAACATAAGGAAGTCAACTCAAGCCTGACCAATTTGTAATGGGTACCACTGGAAGGCAGACTGTCTCCAGAGACACAAGTCTCCAGGTCCAGAGCCAGTCTCCTAAATGGTCCAGCAGAACTGATGCATCCCAGGGCTTCTCTCCTCAGCTCTGTTGGTGCAGACAGCCATTATCATCCAGGAGGCCTATGTGATTCTGGAAGTTGAAGGAAGGAATGTGGACCTCCTCCTGGACACCAGAATGAGCCTTTCAGTTTTCTCCAATTCAGCCCACCTTCCTCCCCACCCACTTCTCTCTTAGCGCGACCATGAGGAGTATCTTAGGAAAAGCTCTAACCTGATGTTTTTCCCAAATCCTTACTTGTATGAGAGAGACCTCTTGTTTACTCATGCTTTTAAAATTATGCCTGAAAGCCAAACTCTTCTGTTGGGCAGAGATATTTTGGCTCCTGTGGGGACCACTACCCTTATGGCTCTGGGACAGACTCTTTGTCTCCCCCTGGTGGAGACAGATATTAACCCACAAGTTTGGGCAACTCAAGGAAAAACTGGCCGAGCCACAATCACCACACAGCTGTGGATCCACCTTAAGGATCTTACCTTCTTTCCCTAACCAGCGACAATATCCCCTAAATCTAGAAGTTAGGAAAGGACTAGATGGCATCATTGATAACTTGAGGATGCAGGGCCTCCTCAAACCCTGCAACAGCTCTTGTAATAGCCCCATATTAGGGATACAGAAACCCAGTGGTGAATGGAGACTATTCCAGGACCTCTACCTCATTAATGAGGCTGTGGTTCCAATTCATCTGGTAGTTCCCAATCCCTACACTCTGCTAACTCAAATATGTGAGGGAACTAAATAGTTTACTGTTCTGGACCTAAAGAATGTTTATTTATTTATTATTTATTTATTTATTTTCTGCATATCCCTACACTCTGCTAACTCAAATATGTGAGGGAACTAAATAGTTTACTGTTCTGGACCTAAAGAATGTTTATTTATTTATTTATTTATTATTTATTTATTTTCTGCATATCATTACACCCCGACTCCCAGTACTTGTTTCCTTTTGAGAATTCTTCCAACCAGGCCACCCAATTAACCTGGGCAGTATTACTTCAGGGATTCCGAGCTAGCCCCCACCTGTTTGGACAGGCGTTGTCAAAAGATCTGTCAGAGTTCTTTTATCCTCAGGTTAAAGTTTTACAATATGTAAGTGATATTCTCCTTTGGGCCCCATCTGGGACATCTCTCAGGAGGGTTGTAAGACTCTTCTTAATTTTCTGGCTAACAGAGGATAGAAAGTCTCAAAACCTAAGGCTCAACTCTGTCAGAATTCAGTGAAGTGCCTGGGCCTACTCTTGTCAGAGGGGACTAGGGCACTAGGCAAAGAAAGAATCAAGCCTATCTCCTCCTTTTCCATCCCCCAAACCTTCAAGCAACTGAGGGGATTCTTGGGCATTAAAGGATTCTGCAGGCTACGGATACCTGGGTACAGTGAAATAGCTCATTTCTTATATCACCTAATAAAGGAGACTGAGGCAGCTAATACCCAATCCCTAACTTGGGAACCAGAGCCTAAAAGGGCCTTTGACCAATTAAAACAACTCTTGCTTGAGGCACCATGCTCATAGTTTTCCCACTGGGGAGTTGTTCAATCTTTATTTTTTCAGAAAGGAAGGGAATGGCCCTGGGAGTTCTAACATAGGTCTGAAGTCCAGCAGCAGCCTTTAGGCTACCTAAGCAAGGAGCTTGATTTAATAGCTAATGGATGGCCAGCCTGCATACAAGCAGTTGCAGTGGTAGCTTTGCTGGTACCAGAGGTTACTAAGTTTAACATGGGGAATAACTTCACCATTTATGCCCCACACAATGTGGCAGGACTGTTATCTTCTGAGGGGAGACTCTGACTAATGTACAACCACGTCTTTAAATATCAAGCTCTGATATTAGAGAGATCTGCAGTCCAGTTAAAAGTCTGTCCCTCCCTAAACCCAGTCACCTTACTGTGAGAGGAAGCTAAGGTGCTTGAACATGACTGTAAACAGATAGTAGTTCAAAGCTATGTGGCAGAGAGACCTCAAAGAAACCTCCTTAGGCAAACCAGACAGGAATACCTATGGACAGAAGTTTCTTTGTAGAGTAAGGGTTCTGTAAGGCAGGGTATGCAATCATCACCCTAAATGACATTATTGAGAGCTTTTTCCTCTGGCACAAGTACTCAACTAACTGAGCTAATTGCCCTTATGAGAGCACTTGAATTAACCAAAGGGAAAGCAGTTAACATTTATACTGATTTTAAGTATGCTTTCCTAGTCCTCCATGCTCATGTCACTATCTGGAAAGAGAGGGACTTTGTCACAGCCAATAAGTCATCCATTAAATAACATCAGGAAATCAACAGTCTATTATCCTCAGTCTTTCTTCCATGGAAAGTGGCAGTAATACATTGTGAAGGCCACCAAAAGAGAACAGATAAAATAGCTGAGGGAAGAAAGTTGGCAGACCAAGCAGTTAAGTCAACAGTGAGAAGGCTGCAGATTTCTGTTCCACTTGAGGCCCTTGTGATCTGAGAGGGCTCCATAAAATAATAATAATAATAATAAAATCAATATTCCTCTGCAGAGATAGAATGGGCTACCTCTCAGGGATACACCCTTCAGTCCAAAGGATGGCTGCAATTGGAGGATGGCAAACTTCATCTACCAGCCTCCAGCCAATGGAAAGTTTTTAAAATCTTCCACCAAGCCTTCCACCTAGGTAAGGATAAAACCTATTAAGTGGACCAAAGGTTATTCTCAGGTGAAAAAAAAAAAAGGTCAAACAGGTTGTTAATGCTTGTGAGACTTGCCTTAAAAATAATCTCTTCAGGCTGGGCGCGGTGGCTCAAGCCTGTAATCCCAGCACTTTGGGAGGCCGAGACGGGTGGATCACGAGGTCAAGAGATCGAGACCATCCTGGCTAACATGGTGAAACCCCGTTTCTACTAAAAATACAAAAAACTAGCCGGGCGAGGTGGCGGGTGCCTGTAGTCCCAGCTGCTCGGGAGGCTGAGGCAGGAGAATGGCGTGAACCCGGGAGGTGGAGTTTGCAGTGAGCTGAGATCCGGCCACTGCACTCCAGCCTGGGCGACAGAGCGACACTCCGTCTCAAAAAATAAAAAAAATAAATAAAATAATCTCTTCAACTGACAGCTTCTCCCTCCCAGAACCCAAAGAACAGGAGGTTACCTGGGAGGAAGACTGGCAGATGGATTTCACCCATATGCCAAAGACAAGGGGCATCCAGTACCTCCTAGTATGGGTAGATACCTTCACTAACTGAGTAGAAGCATTTCCATGTCAAATGGAGAAAGCCTCTGATGTGATAAAAGTTCTGATTAATGAAATAATTCTTTGCTCTGGGCTTCTTAAATACCTTCAGAGTGAAAATGGCCCCTCGTTCAAGGCGGCTGTCACCCAGGAGGTCTCAAAGGCATTAGGCATACAGCACTACATTCATTGTGCTGGGAAACTGCAGTCCTGGGGAAAGGTAGAAAAGATAAATGATATTATCAAAAGGCACATCAGAAAACTGTCTCAAGAGACACATATGCCCTGGATTACTCTTCTCCCCATAGCCCCACTACATTTTAGAAACACCCCTTCGAAGCTGAGTTTAAGTCCCTTAACAATGATGGCCTTTCCTCACCAATGGTTTCTTGCTAGGCCAAAAAAACCCTCTGATTTAATTGAGCATATAATCTTTTTGGCTCGTTTCCAACATGAACTGAAACAACTATCAGAAACCCAATCCCATGAGCTAGGGCCACTTCTGTTTAACCCAGGAGACTTAACAACGGTAAAGGCACGTTTTTCCCTTTCTCCCTTTCTAGTCCTGAAATGAGAGGGACCTTACAGTGTACTTCTTTCTACTCCTACAGCAGTAAAGGTCACTGGAATAGATTCTTGGATTCTTTACACTCAAGTAAAGGCCTGGGAAACTGAAGAAATTACTTCCGTTGAATCAGGAGAACACCTGAAGTACCAGAATGAAAGAATCAGGGACCTCAAGCTAAAAATCACAAAAGAGAAGTGCTGATAGTTAACTCTCCATTGTTATGCTATGCTTACTGTTTTTGCCTTTGTTCTGTTCCTTACCACAAGACATCTTCGTTAAGTACCCCTTCCCAAGGGATTATCTACCCCTCTAAACAGTCATTTCTCTTCTAAAGCTTAACTGACCCCATACAATTTTTAATTTCTTCCACCAGGGTGAAACAGTCTATCACATACTTAACCTCCTTGTAAAGTGTGTTTCTTCTTGCCCAGAAGCTGTAAAACTCCAAGCAGTCATGCAACTGAAGCCTTGGACAATGACCCCCTTTTTACTGGGAACCCTAACATAGGCCTCTGAGAGAAGATATGACTCCCATTTTCCCCAAAAGATCACCCACTGTCTGTATTAAGCAGTTAAGTGTGGTCATTGTCCCAATCCTAATGGCAGTTAGAAGTACCTCTTTAGCTGAGGTATTGATGGCTGTGACGGCCCATCTGGAATTGCTGCTGCCATGATGCCATCTGCAGTGGGGTAGGTGCAACCAGGGCTATGCACTCCACAAAGCCAGGAGGGGCCAGGAGCAGGCAGAAGCCCTGCCCTCCCAGGTGCAGCTGCAGCCACCCAAGTCATGGCTGTGAACTCAGGCCTCTCTTTATTCTTGGGGGCCAAGGAAAACCTGCCCCAACCTCTACATGCTCAGAAATGTCTGCTTCTGCTACTTGGCCTCTCCTTGCTCCTAGGACCCACTCATAACATAGAGCAAGGTTGGGGCCGAGCCTGGGTGTTATCCCAGCCCAGCCAGGTATGCACGTGTTTGGAGCAGTGCTAACACACCAGCTCCCTGCTGCCTTGGTCTCCTCTGGGCTTTGGGCATTGGCAAGCACAGGGAGCTGAGGGCAGCTCAGCACGGGCTTTCAAGCACCCCTTGGCATGAAGAGCGTGTGTGCCATGAATGGTGACAGAAGGCAGACAGGTTTCTTGGCAGAAGGGGGAGGGTCCCTGGTGAAGCTCCACCTTCCAGTCAGGGAGGGTCTGAAGGCTGGGGGCAGAGTTGCTTGTCCCGTGGATCAGTATGGGAACTTGTAGTGCTTTTACTGGGTCCGCCCATGGCTTCCCATGGAACAATCAGCATGTACTTCTTCCCCTCTGAGGCCCATAAAAATCCTGGACTCAGCCAGACTTGAGCAGATGATGGGTTGGCCAGCTGTGGAGAGGAGCTACCCACTCCATGGTCTTCGCTCTGCAGAGAGCTGAAGAGGTAATGGGATGATCTGCTGTGGAGAGGAGCTACCCACCCCAGAGTCTTCTCTCTGCTCAGAGCTGAAGAGATGACTGGTTGACCATCTGCAGAGATCAGTTACCTGTCCCGGGGTCTCCTCTCTGCTGAGAGCTGAAGAGACAATGGAATGACCAGCTGTGGAGGGGAGCTACTCACACCAAGGTCTTCTCCCTGCTGAGGGCTGAACACTCATTAGGACACCCACGTGCAGAGAGGAGCTACCCACTGCAGGTCTCTTTTGAGCTGTTCTGTAGCTCAATAGAGTTTCTCCTTGCCTTGTTCACCCTCCACTTTTCTATGTACTGCATTCTTCCTGAATGCAGAACAAGAAGATGGCACCCACCAAATGGCAGGGCTAAAATAGCTATAACAGATAGGGCTTAATATACCCCTTGCTTGGCATGTTGTGGGCAACAAGAAGAGAAGAGAGAAGGAGAGAAGAGCTGCAGCCCCTTGGGGAGCCCAGACCTCTGAGCTCCCTGAGCCAGGACTGTGACCCTCTTTTTGGAGATCTGTGGTTTTTGGTGTCTCCCAGCATCTGGGCACCACCATATTACCCAGTGGCAGCCATGGAAGCTGCTTGAGTTGTGACTGCTCCAGCCACAGCCTCACAGGGAGCTGATGCCTGTATCAGTGCCTGAAGCTGCCTGCCTTGCTGCAGCAGGCATACCTGACTGTGCACAATGGCCAGACCCCACACTTGCTCACATACCCCTTGCCTCTTCACACCTGGCTTGCCATGGGCAGGTTTGGGATGAAGGCTGGTAGCACAAGCCAAGTGCAGCCTGCCAGGCCACACAGGTGGAACAAGCCCAGCCAGCCCAAGCAAAACTCAGGCAAAGGTGCCACTGGACACAGAGGGTTCCAGCTGGTGAAGCGACACCCCAAGAATCCCATGACACTATTGCTTCTGTTTCTTTGGAGAATCATGACTAATATCACTAATTAATATTTATTGAGTAGACATTGGCCCCAAATTAGGGTTCTGCTAAAAGAAAAGCAAAGAAAATTGGATACTGAGTATACAACTAACTGAATCAGCTTCACTGTTTAAATCAATAGAAAGAAAGAAAGAAGCAGGGCATGGTTGCTCATGTTTGTAATTCTAGAACTTTGGGAGGCCAAAGCAGTCCGATTACTTGAGGCCAGGAATTTGAGACTAACCAGGCCAACATGATAAAATGCCATCCCTACTAAAAATACAAAAATTAGCCAGTTTAGTGGGGCACTCCTGTAATCTCAGCTACTCAGGAGGCTGAGGCATGAGAATCTCTTGAACCCAGGAGGTGGGAGGTTGCATCTCACACGAGTCAGAATGGTTTTTATTAAAAAGTCAAAAAACAGATGTTGGTGAATTTCTGGAGAAAATGGAACACTTACGCACTGTTGGTGGGAAGGTAAACTAGTTTCTGCGGAAAGCAGTTTAGGGACTTCTCCCAGAACTTAAAACACAACCAACCATTCAACCCAGCAATTACTTTCCTGGATATACAAAAAAAGCAAAATTATTTGTTCTACCAAAGAGACATATGCACTCATATATTCATTGCACCCTTTTTCACAATAGAAAAGGCATGTAATCAACCTAGATGCTCATCAACAGTAGACTGGTTATAAATAATGTGGCGCACCTATGCTTTGGAATACTATGCAGCCATAAAAACGATTGGGATCATGTCATTTGCAGCAATATTGATGCAGCTGGAGGCCATTATCCAAATCAAATCAACACAGAAACAGAAATCCAAATACCTCATGTTATCACTTATAAGTGAGAGCTAAACATTGAGTATACATGTACATAAATATGGAAACAATGGAAAACTAAGAACTACTAGGGTGGGAGGATGAGAGAGGAGCAAGGGTTGAAAAATTACCTCTCAGGTACTATGCTGACTACCTGAGTTACAGGATCATTCATACACCAAACCTCAGTGACATGCAATTTCCCATTGTAACAAACCTGGACATATACCCCTTGAACCTAAAATAATAGTTGAAAAGAAAGGAAAGAAAGAAGGAAAAGAAAGAATAATTACAGAAATCAGAAGTAATCTAACAGAGATTAAATGATTCTCTGGTTTAAAATTTTACAGTTTCACAGAACATACAGGCTAAAATAGACTTTAAACTTGGTCTATCTAATTTGTTTCCAAACATAACTGATCAGTAGTATCATTTGTAGTGACAATAAGAAATAACTTTTGGAACATGTCTCTAGATCTGCTGAATCAAAATCTCCGGGATAGGATCCCAGGTACCTGCAATTTTAAGTTTCTTAAGTGGTTCTGCTGATTCAGCATGTTTGAGAATACCAGCATGTTTTATTCCCTAGCTCTTGTCCAGGCCTGAAAGGGTGAGTGGCCAATGTTTTCTAAGCATATCAAAACAAAGTCTAAAAGCAGGAATATCTAAAAGCAGAAAAATACATTACAACATAATTATAATTTTGAAATTAAAAAATAATTATAATTATTTACATGAACCTGCTTGTTCAGTAAATATTTTTAGCCTTTGCTGCATTCATATATTCTTTCTAGGAAGATAGTAATTTTATGATTCAGGTGACATATCTGAAGTATGAGCTTTATCGATTGGTATACATTCTTGCTTTGTTTGGATATCCAATCTTGTAGCAATAAAAGGTTAATTTGTCACAGAAGGTCAACCTGCTCCATCATCAGGTACTGCAATCTGAAGCTCACATGGTCCCACATGCCTAGGATTAATGTGAAAATCAATACGCAATGGTCGAATTTTTAACTGTGGCGTTTCTGCAAAGGTTTTAACAATTTATACCCCCAAATAAAGTTCAGCCCATATGTTTCAATACTGGAGCTCATAAGGTCATAAACATCATCATTAATACCACTGTTCTTAAGTTTCATAGACTAAACAGGACCTGAGTATTCCTGTTGATTGCATTTGTACAAACTTCTTAACTCTCATGAGTGTACTCTACTCTAGAAAATGGGCAGTTTCAGTTTAGGCAAGATACAACTGTATCCTTCTTATTGTTTGCTTAAATATTATGTGTTTTCTGAAGAAACATTTTATCATAAGCTACATTTCATGATGCTATAGCAACACTTTATCCTAACAATACAAAAACAAAATAAAAAACAACTTTAATTTGGTTGTATTTATTAAGATATTTTCCATCTTTAAAAATATATTAAAATTACAATTTTGAAAAGGATAGGGTTTGCCTCAAAGTTTATAAATATTTTATTTGCTTAAACATCTTGGGTCTGAAAGTTCTTGGCCAAAGAAATTGCTTACAAAAAGAGTATTAGAAGAATCAGGATTGTGGAACCATTTGCAAATAATATGTTGGCTTACCTATAACTGAAACTAGAGAATCTTACATTATCAGTTTTGAACAAACATCCAAATGAAATACTATATTCCAACCACATTGTAATGAAGGCCACTTACTACAATATGCAGACAAGTATATGTTGTGTTTTTTAAAAGGTATTTATATAAATTACAATTTCAATGTATAAAACATGGGCAATTGCATTAGATTATACAACATGTTCTAATATTGGCTGGGACCCCTAATTGCAAAAAACAATAACCTAACCCAAATTAGCTCCATTCTGAAAATTTCTAGGAAACCAGTATGTTTGGCATAGCTAAGGTCATATGCCCTCTTGGACTAATAATTATGGCTATAAAAAGAGAATCTGTAGTAAAATGACTTCATTCCTTTGAGTCACAAATTTAAAAAAGAAAACATTTAAGTAAGATATTGGGTGGGGAAACAGTTGCTGCTTTTATAAGAAGTGAGAGATGATGAACTGATGAACAAATGTCTACTATTCTCTCTACTGAATATTTATTGGGCATTTTTTATTACAGTCATTTTTTAAGGTGCTTTATAATGTGAGGCAGGGTATAAAGAACATACCGTGTAACTTGCCCTCCAAGAAATGACAATCTAGTAATACAAATTTATACAATTTGATTGACATCAAACTTTACAGGTTATCCAGATATTCTGTTATTGAACATCAAATCAATCTAAAAATAATTAACCATAAAATCAAGAGGTGTCTATTCTCAGTTACTTATACAGCTTTAGAACATCACACATGATTGTTGTTGAACTCAGTTAGTGTGACTGTAGACCTTGTGTACTGTATAGTAAGCAATACGAACTCTTACCCCAAAATGAGAGAGACACTTATCTTACTCTCACAAAACTTCTGGTAAAGTCAGGAAGGAAAAACATTTTCATATATAACTATCATATAAGGCAAAGTATAATTTATTTTAAGAGACAATGGCAGGAAGATTAAAAATTTGTCTAAAAATCTTGGAGTAATTTAAGAATCCTTAAACGGAGATGAATGTGATTTGGCAAACTGACTAGAAAAATATAGGTGGAATTTCTTCTGATTTTTTTCCATTTTTTTGTTATGTACAATAAGAATAACTTGAAAAAGACAGGCACATCAAAAGCAATTAAATATTTCTTATTTTTATTGACATTTCAATTTGTATATGTTAATAATCTATCATATGCTAGATACTGTTGTGTCATGTACAATTAAACAAAAAATTCAGACAGATAAAGATAAATATTTTTCAAAAGGTTTATTGCAGTGGGTAGATGACTATTGCAATAGAGAGACGAGGAACTATTGCAATAGTGTGAACAATCTGAACATAAGATCTACAAGTATCTCAAATTTAGGTGGAAAGGAATTTTTCTTTTACTAGAAGGAGTAAATAAGGATAGAATGAAATGGGTTTGGGAAAGCACTAATGGTATATATGAGATGAAAAGTTTGAGAAAAAATGATTAGAAAGATCAGAGGAAGTTTTTTCCTGAGGTCAGTCTTTTCTAGAGAGGAGACATTAAGGAGGGTGTTGAATGCTGGCTGAGGCTGAGTTTGGTTCAAAGTTCAAGGCCCTGGGAGAAGGAAATAATTTTATCTAAAGTTTCATTAACAAGCGGTTTGTTCTAACTAATCAGTGTGGACAAGTAGTTCAACTAATCATTTATAAGAATTGTAATTTGGAAGGCTGGTGTCTGATCACAGGTAAAAATGGGGAGTATCCATGAGTCTTATCTAAGTCATGTAAAGATGAATGATTATTTTCAGCAAACCTTTTTAGGGAACAAAAGTGTGGTAAGGTATCCTAACTATCACTGTTTTCTAGGAGCATGGGGATTGGGTAAACTTTAACATTGTCAGTACAGAAAAATGAGGTATATTTATTTCATGCTATTTAAAATGTATGTAACTGTCACAGTGTTACCTAACTTCTCTGTGCTTCCTTTACCTCATTTATAAAATAAAGGTAATAATATAATCATATCATAGGGTTTTGTGATAATCAGATGTGTTAATATGTTTTAAATGCCTAGAAGATTTTCTAGCACAATATGAGAACTCAAAGTGATGTTCTGTTTGGGCTATTTTTGTCATAATTACAGTTGTCAGTATTATTGTTATTTTAAGGGGCCAATAATCTATGGAGAGACAGGGCTTACATAAAAAATAATCAGATAACTCTACAGAATATACTTGACTTTAACAAAGTACTGTACTGTTTGTATTGAAGTAAGCTATATTTAAATAGGAAAGTTAGGAGTGGAATTACATTGAGAAGGTCTAATACCTTGCTGACAGTACTGAAATATATGATTCACATCTTTTTTTTTTTTTTTTTTTTTTTTAACTATAATGACTTTAGTTGATTACTGCAGTCATTATCTATTGAGAATCTACTTTGGTCAGTCAGTGCTGTTGATTATCAAGCACTCTCCCTTCTCCCACAGAGTTCACAGTCTAGTAGAAAGGTTCTTAAATAGATCATAATTGATCGATCATTTGATAGATAAAAAATTGTTCATATCATGACACATTACTAGTTCAGATGGTTAACTTTCTGTCTTCTTGAGACCTCAGAACATTTGGGACTTTTTCTGATATATGAGTTTACTTTTCTAGGGTCCTGCTTCTCTTTTCAAAACACATTTTTAAGCCTTTAATTTATTAATCCTTTTGTTTTACTGCAGACTCATTTTGCTTTTGGTGATTTTCTGCTGAATTTTGGCCACATTAGCAAACCCACTACCCACCTGATTACACTTGTTCCAGTTTTCTCTAAAATATTTTCATTTAATTTATTTGGTAGGGAACATCTTAAGTCAACTATACTTAAAACTATCATATTAAGGAGAATTAAAATGGCATGCTCATAAATGCTTCTCCCTATTTACTTATATCTAAAACTAAAACTTACTCACTGACAAATTCAACCATTGTAATATTGAAATACAGATGAAGTAAAGAATTTTTTACAAATGGAAAATGAGTCTTTTCTTACCTTGACAGTCTTTATGAGACACCTCGACAAAAAAAATGTGCTCATTTAAGAGCCCAAATTGACCCAAAGCATTTTTTATAGAAATTATTTTCAAATCTAGATATTATTGGTTTTCAGATATGAAGAGTCAAACAATTCCAACTCAGGAGGAGATGAGGGTCTCTGATGCACTACACACAGAATTATATCTCAACCACTACAAACATCATTTGACGAACCCTACCTAATGACCTCTTCATTGGTTTGCATTAGTAATATTATTCAAAAATAATGCTACAAAAACTAAAATTAGTGCTTTCTCGAGGGAGAACCAAGTTTTTCCAGGATTAGTTAAAAGGGATTGCAGGGAGAAAATAAAAGTAACAGAATTTTCTAAACTTAAAAGGAATATAAAGAATCACAATCTAATTACAAAATGCTGACTAGAGACACAGTATTTGGGTAACTTCCATTTTCTTTGCAAAACATATTACCATACTTATATTTAAAATAGTTGATTTTACCAGAATCTAGTCAGATATAATTTTCTTCTTTAAAAGTGTTTGTCTTTATCATGTATGTTTCCTTCAAAGGAAATGACTTATAGCAATAATTTTTATTTGAAATAATATTACTTCATAATGTATACCCTTTATAAAATAAATATGATAATGTTGACATTAAATCCAAGGTTTGTTGTGGCAGATGAAAAGTGACAATAATTTACAGTAGTTCTGCAAATTTAAAGCTACCAATGCAAAGTAATAATATTTCTTTTTTATTATGTAACCTGATTTCAGTGTTTGTCATTCAAGTAAAAAGGAGAACATCTTTATCTTCACAATTGTTTAGATAAAGAAGCTAAGTCTAGAAGTCAGAACCATGGCATCTATTTCGTTTTGCTGTTTGTTTGTTTTTGTCTTTTTTCTTTTCTTTTTTTAATTTTAAGTTCAGGTGGTATAGGTGCAGCTTTGTTGCATGGGTAAGTGGCACGTCTTGAATATTTAGTGTCCAGATTATTTTGTCACCCAGTTAATAACCATAGTAACTGATAAGTAGTTTGTCAATCTTCACTTTCCCCCTACCCTCCACCATCAAGTAGGTCCCATTTTCTATTGCTTCCTTTTTTTAAATCTATGTATGCTCAGTATTTACCTCCTACTTGTAAGTGAGAACATGCAGTATTTGTCTTTCTCTTCCTATGTTAGTTGACTTACAATAATGGTCTCCATCTCCATTCATGTTGCTGCAAAGGACATACTTTCTTTTTGTTTTCAGTTTTCATAGTATTCCATGGTGTATATGTACCATATTTTCTTTACTCTGTCCACATTAATGGACATTTAGGTGGGTTCCATGTCTTTACTATTGTGAATAGTGTTGTAATAAACATATATGTGCATGTGTCTTTCTGGGTGTATTACTGTGTTCTCACACTGCTATAAAAAACTACCCGAAACTGGGTAATTTTTGAAGAAAAGAGGTTTATTTGACTCACAGTTCCTCTTGACTCCACAGTATAGGAGGCATGGCTGGGGAGGCCTCAGGAAACTTATAATCATAGAAGAAGATGAAGGGGAAGCAAGCATGTCTTTACATGGCTGGCAGGAGAGACAGAGAAAGTCAAAGGGGAGGTGCTACACATCTTCAAAGAATCAGATCTTGTAAGAACTCTATCAGGAGAGAGCACTAGGAGGTTGGTGTTAAACCTTCATGATCACTACCTTCATGATCCAATCACCTCCCACCAGGCCCCATGCCTAACACTGGGAATTACAGTTTAACATAACATTTGGGTAGGAATACAGAATGAACCATATCACTGAGAGAATAATTTATATTCTTAGGCGTAATATACTCAGTAATACGATTGCTGCAGTGAATAGTAGTTTTCTTATGACTTCTTTGAGAAATCTCCAAACTGCTTTCAACAGTGGATGAAATAGCACTGACACCAACAGTGTATAAGCATTCCCTTTTCTATACAACCTTGCAGAATCTTTTTTTTTTTTTTTTTATCTTTTGTCATAACCATTCTGATTGGTGTGAGATGGTATCTCACTGTAGTTTTGGTTTGCATTTCTTCATTTCTTTCTTTCTTTTTTCCTTTATCTTTTTTTTTTTTTTTTTTTTGAGGCAGAGTTTCGCTTCTTGTTGCCCAGGCTGGAGTGCAATGGCACAATCTTGGCTCACTGCAACCTTCTCCTCCAAGGTTCAAGCGATTCTCCTGCCTCAGCCTTCGGAGTAGCTGGGATTAGAGGCATGCACCACCACGCCTGGCTAATTTTGTAATTTTAGTAGAGATGGGGTTTCTCCACGTTGGTCAGGCTGGTCTTGAACTCGCGACCTCAGGTGATCCACCCGCCTTGGCCTCCCAAAGTGTTGGGATTACAGGCGTGAGCCACCGCGCCTAGCTTTGATTTGCATTTCTTGAATGATTAATGGTGATTATTTTTTCATATGCTTTTTGGCCATATTTATGTTTTCTCTTGAGAAGTGTCTGTTTATAACCTTTGCCCAATTTTTAATGTGGTTGTTTATTTTTGCTTGTTAATTTGTTTAAGTTCTTTACAGATTCTGAATAATAGACCTCTGTTGGATGCATCATTTGCAAATATTTTCTTTCATTCTATAGGTTTTCCATTTACACTGTTGACAGTTTATTTTGCTGTGCAGAATCTCTTTCATTTAAATAGATCTCACTTGTTAATTTTTGGTTTTGTTGTTATTTGCTTTCAGAGCCACAGTCATGACATGTTTAATAGGTCTTATGTCCAGAATGGTATTTCCTAGGTTATCATCAAGGGATTTTATAGTTTTACATTTTGTATTGTAAAGTTTTTAATCTATATTCTGTTGATTTTTTTTATATGGGGAAAGGAAGGAGTCTAGTTTTAATCTTCCTCATATGACTAGTCAGTTATGCCAGCACCATTTACAGAATTTTTAATCCTTTCCCTATTGCTTGATTTTGTCAACTTTGTCAAAGACAGTTGATTGTAGATGAGTGGGTTACTTTCTGGGCTCTTCATTCTGTTTCATTGGTTTATGTGTGTTTTTCTACTGGTACCATGCTATTTTGTTTACTGTAGCCTTGTAGTATAGTTTGAATTCAGGTAGGAAGATCATTTTGAATAGGATCCATTTGGATATTCAGGCACTTTTTTTTTTTTTTTTTTTTTACTTCAGTTTGAATTTTAGAATAGTTTTTTTCTAAATCTTTGAAAAATGTATTTGGTAGTTTGATAGAAATAGCACTGAAACTGTCAATTGTGTTTGGCAGAATGGCCATTTTAATAATATAGATTTTTCCTATCAGTTAGCATGGACTTTTTGTCTCATCTTCATTTTATTTCAGCAGTGTTCTGTAATTCTCATTGTAGAGATTTTTCACCTCCCTGATTAGCTGTACTCCTAGGTATTTGTGTGTGTGTGTGTGTGTGCGCGCGTGTGTGTGTGTGTGTGGTTATTGTGAATGGAATTGTGTCTTGATTTGGCTTTTGGCTTGTATGTTGTGGTGTACAGAAATGCTACAGATTTTTGTACATTGATTTTGTGTCCTGAACCTTTGCCAAACTTGTTTATCACATGTAGGAGCCTTCTGGTGGAGTCTTTAGGATTTTCTAGGTATAGAATCATATCATCAGCAGAAAGATATTTGCCTTCTTCTTTTCCTATAAGAATGCCTTTTATATCTTTATCTTGCCCCATTGCTCATACAGGAATCTCCAGTATAACGGTGAATAGGAGTGTGGATAGTTGGTATCCTTGTCTTTTCCCAGTTCTCAAGAGGAATGGTTTCAACCTTTCACCAAATTACTATATACTATTACTGGATGTTGGCTGTGGGTTTGTCATAGATGGATTTTATTCTTCTGAGGTATGTTCCTTTAATGCTTAATCCACTGAGAGTGTTTATCATAAAAAATATTAAATTTTATTGAATGGTTTATTTCTGCATTTTTGGAGATAATCATATGGTTTTGCTTTTAATTCTATTTATTTAGTGAATCACATTTATTAATTTGCATATGTTAAACCAGGCTTGTATCTAAAGAATAAAGCTTTTTATTATTATTATTATTATACTTTAAGTTCTAGGGTACATGTGCATAATGTGCAGGTGTGTTACATATGTATACTTGTGTCATGTTGCTGTGCTGTGCCCATCAACTCGTCATTTACATCAGGTATAACTCCCAGTGCAATCCCTCCACCCTCCCCCCTCCCCATGATAGGCCCCGGTGTGTGATGTTCCCCTTCCCGAGTCCAAGTGATCTCATTGTTCAGTTCCCACCTATGAGTGAGAACATGCGGTGTTTGGTTTTCTGTTCTTGTGATAGTTTGCTAAGAATGATGGTTTCCAGCTGCATCCATGTCCCTACAAAGGACACAAACTCATCCTTTTTTATGGCTGCATAGTATTCCATGGTGTATATGTGCCACATTTTCTTAATCCAGTCTGTCACTGATGGACATTTGGGTTGATTCCAAGTCTTTGCTATTGTGAATAGTGTCACAATAAACATACGTGTGCGTGTGTCTTTATAGCAGTATGATTTATAATCCTTTGGGTATATACCCAGTAATGGGATGGCTGGGTCATATGGTACATCTAGTTCTAGATCTTTGAGGAATCGCCATACTGTTTTCCATAATGGTTGAACTAGTTTACAATCCCACCAACA
>NC_037689.1:71182499-71250912 GCF_003255815.1 Theropithecus gelada | reverse complement strand
AGGAACACTTTTACACTGTTGGTGGGATTGTAAACTAGTTCAACCATTATGGAAAACAGTATGACGATTCCTCAAAGATCTAGAACTAGATGTACCATATGACCCAGCCATCCCATTACTGGGTATATACCCAAAGGATTATAAATCATACTGCTATAAAGACACATGCACACATATGTTTATTGCGGCACTATTCACAATAGCAAAGACTTGGAATCGACCCAAATGTCCATCAGTGATAGACTGGATTAAGGAAATGTGGCACATATACACCATGGAATACTATGCAGCCATAAAAAAGGATGAGTTTGTGTCCTTTGTAGGGACATGGATGCAGCTGGAAACCATCATTCTCAGCAAATTATTGCAAGAACAGAAAACCAAACAGCACATGTTCTCACTCATAGGTGGGAACTGAACAATGAGATCACTTGGACTCAGGAAGGGGAACATCACACACCGGGGCCTATCATGGGGAGGGGGCAGGGGGAGGGATTTCATTGGGAGTTATACCTGATGTAAATGACAAGTTGATGGGTGCTGACGAGTTGATGGGTGCAGCACACCAACATGGCACAAGTATACATATGTAACAAACCTGCACGTTATGCACATGTACCCTAGAACTTAAAGTATAATAATAATAATAATAATAATAATTTAAATTTAAAAAAATAAAAAATAAAAAAAGAAAGAAGAAAAAAATCAAACAATCAGAAAACAAATTATAAAATGGCAGGTTTAAGTACTTAGTAATAACATTGAAAGAAATAACATTGAAAGAAAAAAACTCTAGAACTTAAAGTATTATAATAATAATAATAATAATAATAATAATAATAATGACTTAATTACAGCTTTGCCGGGTTTCGGACTTACATGGGGCTCGTGGGCCCTTTGTTTTGGCCAATTTCTCATATTTGGAATGGGAACATCCACCTGATGCCTGTATTCCCATTATATATTGGAAGTAACTAACTTGCTTTTGATTATACAGGCTCATAGGCAGAAGGGACTTGCCTTGTCTCAGATGAGACTTTGGACTAGGACGTCTGAATTTATGCTGAAATGAGTTAAGACTTAGCGGACATTTGGGATGGCATGATTGGTTTTGAAATGTGTAAAGGACATGAAATTTAGGAGGGGCTGGGGTGATTGGTTTTTAAATGTGTAAAGGACATGAAATTTGGGAGGGGCCGGGGTGGAATTACACAGTTTGGCTCTGAGCCCCAACCAAATCTCTTCTCACATTTTAGTCACCATGTGTCAAGGGAGGGAACTGGCACGAAGTGATTGGATTATGAGGGTAGTTTCCCCCATGATGTTCTCATGACAGTGAGGGAGTTCTTATGAGATCTGATTGTTTGATATGTGTCTGGGATTTCCCCAGCTCACTCCTCTCTCTCGCCACGCTGTAAAAGGATGCATGCTTCCCCTTTGCCTTTTACCATGATCGTATGTTTCCTGAGGCCTCCCAAGCCATGTGGAGCTGAGTCAATTAAACCTGTTTTGTTTATAAATTGCCCAGTCTCAAGTAGTATCTTTATAGCAGTGTAAAAATGTACTTATACAGAAAGATACAGAGAAGAGGCAGGTAATCTACAAAGATAACTCCATTAGGCTATCAGTGGACCTTTCAGAAGAAATCTAACAAGCTATAAAAGACTGGGGAGTATATGTAGCATTCTTCTAGAAAAGAGATTCCCACAAATAATTGTATATTCCACCAAACTACTTAGCTTCATACGCAAAGGAGAAATAAGATCCTTTTCAGATAAGCAAAGAAAAATTGGTTACTACCAGACCTTCCTTACAGAAGGTCATTAAGGGAGCGCTACATATGAAAAGGAAAGACTGTTACCAGCCACAGCCAAAACACAGTTAAGTGCATAGGTCACTGACACACTAAAGTAACTATACAATGAATTCTGCATAATAGCCAGGTAACAACACTCTAACAAGATCAAATTTACACATCAATATTAACCTTGAATATAAAAGGGTGTAAACACCCCAATTAGAAGGCATAGAGTGGTAAGCTGGATAAAGATGTAAGACTCAACTGTATGCTATCTTCAAGAGATTATCTCACATGCAATGACACCCAGGAGCTCAAAGTAAAAGGATAAAGAATAATCTACCAAGAGAATGGAAAACAGAAAAAGCAGGGGTTACTATTTAAATTTCAGAGAAAACAGACTAAAACTAATGATCATCATGAAAGATAAGTAAAAGGCATTTCTGGTGGTATGGTGGCGGTTCTGGTGGTAACAAATAATAGAAAAGGGTTCAGTTCAACAAGAAGACCTAACTATCCTACATATATACTCACCCAACACAGGAGCACCCAGAGTCATAAAATTCATTTGTAGAGACTTACAAAGACTCTTAGATAACCCCACAATAATGACAAGGTACTTCAACACCCCACTGACAGTATTAGACAGATCATAAAGGCGGAAGACTAACAATGTATATGTGTTGTTTTTAGGTGGAGAGTTTGTAGATGTCTATTAGGCCAATTTGATGAAGTTTTTAGTTCAGGTCCTGAATATCTTTGTTAGTTTTCTGTCTTTATGATCTGTTTAATACTGTCAGTGGGGTGTTGAAGTATCTTGTCATTATTGTGGGACATACTCCAAAATCAGCCACATGGTCAGCCATCAAACAATCTTCAGTGAATTTAAAAAAATATATATATATATACCAAACATGCTCTTGGGCCATAACACATAAAAATATATATCAATATTAAGAAAATCACTGAAAACTATACAATTACATGAAAGTTAAATAGCTGGCTCCTGAATAAATTTTGGATTAACAATAAAATTAAGGCAGAAATTAAGAAATTATTTGAAGCTAATGAGAACAAAGATAAAACATACCAGAATCTCTGAGACACAGCTAAAGCTGTGTTAAGAAGGAAGTTTATAATGCTGAACACCCACATTAAACAATTAGAAAGGTCACAAATTAACAATTTAACATCATACCTAAAGGAACTAAAATACAAGAGTAAGCCAATCTCCAAGCTATCAGAAGACAAGAAATAACAAAAATTCGAGCTGAACTGAATATAATTAGGAAGCAAAAACATAAAAAAGATCAATGAAGCCAGGAGTTGATTCTTAGGAAAAAATACATAAAATTGATAGACCACTAGCTAGACGAATAAAGAAAACAAAAGGTCCAAATAAACACAATCAGAATTGACAAAGTGGGCATTATCATAAGTACCCAGAATTGCAAAACAACAACAACAACAACAACAAAACCCTCAGAGACTATTATGAGCATCTCTATGCACACAAAGTAGGAAACCTAGAAGAAATGATTAAATTCCTGGCAACATAAAACTTTCCAGGATTGAACCAAGAAGTTATTGAATCCCTGAACAGACCAATAACATGTTCCAAAATTAAATCAGTCATAAAAAGCTTAAGATCCAGAAAAAGCTCAGGACCAGATAGATTCACAGCCAAATTCTACCAGATGTATGAAGAAGAGCTGGAACCATTTCTACTGAAACTATTTTCAAAAATGGAAGAGAAGGGACTCCTCCTTAACTTATTCTATAAGACATGCATCATCCTGATACCAAAACCTGGCAGATATACAACAAGAAAAGAAAATATCAGGTCAATATCCTTGATGAACACAGATGCAAAAGTCCTCAGTAAAATACTAGCAAACGGTACAGCAGTACATCAGACAGCTAAGCCACCATTGTGGAGTAGAGTGTATTCCTGGGATGCAATGGTGGTTCAACATACACAAATCAATAAATGTGATTTACCACATAAACACAACTAAAAACAAGAACCACATTATTCTCTCAATAGACATGAAAAAGCCTTTCCATAAAATTCAACATCCATTTATGCTGAAAACCCTTAACTAGGCATTGAAGGAACATACTTCAAATTAATAAGAGCCATCTATTACAAATCCAGAGCAAACATCATACTGAATGAGAAAAACCTGAATGTATTTCTCTTAAAAAAAAAAAAAAAAAAAAAGAAAAAGACAAGGATGCCCACTCTCACCACTGCTATTCAACACAGTACTGGAAGCCCTATCCAGAGAAATCAGGCAAGAGAGAAAAACAAAATATATCCAAATAGGAAGAGAAGTCAAGCTATCTGATTTTCGATGTTATGATTCTATGCATAGAAAAGCCCATACTCTCTGCCCAAGAGCTTGTAAATCTGACAAACAACTTTAACGACGATTCAGGATTCAACACCAATGTACAAATTTCAGCAACATTTCCATACACCAAAAGGTCCAAAACACTGCTCAAAGAAATTAGAGATGACCAAACAAATGAAAAAGCATTCTATGCTCATGGGTAGGAAAAATAAATATTATTAAAAGGTACATACTGTCAAAAGAAATCTGTAGATTCCATGGTATTCCTATCAAACGACTAGTGACATTCTTCACAGAATTAGAAAAAAGTGTATCTTTTAAAATTCATATGGAATAAAAAAACTTGTGAAACTAAGGTAATTCTAAGCAATAAGGGCAAACCTGGAGGCATGATGCTAACTGACTTCAAACTATACTCTAAGGCTACAGTAACCAAAACAGAATGGTCCTGGTACAAAAACAGACACATGGACCAATCAAAGAGGATAGAGAGCCCAGAAATAATGTCACACACCTACAACCAACTGATCTTCAAAAAAGTTGACCAATACAAGCAATGGAGAAAGGGTTCTCTATTTGATAAATGTTGCTGGAATAATTGGATAGCCCTATTCTGAAGACTGAAACTGGACCCCTTCCTTGTACAATATACAATGATCAACTCAAGATGAATTGTAAATGTAAAATGTAAAAGCTAAAACTAAATGTAAAAGCTAAAACTATAAATATCATGGAAGATAACCTCAGAAATACCATTCTGGAGGTATGGCGAAGGTTTTATAACAGACAGGCCTTGGCAAAGGTTTTATAACAAACAACAAAAGTAATTGTATAATAAACAAAAATGGACAAATGTGACCTAATTAAACTAAAGAGCTTCTGCACAACAAAAGACACTATCAACTGAGTAAATAGACAACATAGAGAATAGGAGAAAATGTTTGCAAACCATGCATCTGACAAAGGGCTAATATTCAGAATCTATAAAGAATGTAAACAAATTTACATGCAAAAAAACCAAACAACCCCATTACAAAGTAGACACAGGACATAAGTGGACACTTTTCAAAAGAAGACATACAGGCAGCCAACAGCCTATAAAAAAGTCCAACATCAGTAATCATTAGAGAAATGGAAATCAAAATCACAATGTGATACCATCTCACTCCAGTCAGTATGGCTATTAATAAAAAGTAAAAAAATAACAGATGCTGATGAGATCATGAAAAAAAGGGAACACTTGTACCCTACTGGTAAAAATGTAAATTAATTCAGCCATTGTGGAGATCAGTATGGTGATTTTTCAAAGAACTGAAAATGGAATTACCATTAAACAGAGTAATCTCATTACTAGTTATATACCCAAAGGAATATAAATCATTCCACCATAAAGACACATTCATGCGTATGTTCATTGTAGCAATATTCACAGTAGCAAAGACATGGAATCAATCAAATGCCTGTAAACAATATAATGGATAAAGAAAATGTGGTACATATATGCCATCGAATGCTATGCAGTTTTAAAAAGGAAGGATATCATGTCATTTGCACCAACATGGATGGAACTTGAGGCCATTATCCTAAGAAAACTAATGCAGGAACAAAAAAACAAAAAACAAAAAACAAAAACAAAAAAAACACAAAAAACACAAATACTACATGTTCCCACTTGTAATGGGAGACTAACATTGAATATGCATGGACACAAATTAGGAAACAATGGATTCCAGGGCCTACTTGAAGCTGGAGGTTGGAAGGAGGGTGAGGATAAAAATCTTCCTATCTAGTACTATGCTTATTGCCTGTATAACAAAACAATCTGTACACCCAACTCCTGTGATACACAATTTACCTGCATAACAAACCTGCACATGTTCCCCTGAACTTAAAATAAGAATTAAAAAAGGAAATTAGTTAAGAAATGAAGAGATGGGTAAACATGTTTTCACAAAATGAATTGAGACATTAGGCACCTTTGTAAAACCAAATAACAAACAAACTGGCTGTCTTCTGGAATTTTTCCTTCCTGGTTGAAGCAAAACAAAACAAATAAAACAAAACAAAATGAAAAAACCACAATGCTTTAAAATAATTTATTTTTAATAAATGACAGTTGATTTCAGAGGGGACAGTGTGTCAGTTGACTATGTAAGTACTCTGGATTCAATTTTTTTTCTGTTTGTAGTGATAATTATGGGGGTATAAT
Organism: Theropithecus gelada; assembly: GCF_003255815.1. NCBI lineage: Eukaryota > Metazoa > Chordata > Mammalia > Primates > Cercopithecidae > Theropithecus > Theropithecus gelada. The sequence continues at coordinate 71,244,548 of NC_037689.1, read as the reverse complement.
TACTTTTGCAAAAGTGCATCGATATGTCTTAAAGCAAATGAAATTTATGTTTCAATGATCTATTTTAATGTCCAGTCAAAATCCCACGGTAGTTTACCTTCTAGTAAGTTTATACATTTAAAGGTAATAACAGATGTGAAATGTCCTTGATCCTCTAATGTTAGCAACAGAAAGCACAGCTTCTGAAGACTCTGATCTCAGCCATGGAAGTCTTTTGCTCCACTTCCTGCCCAAACATTCATTGTCTGAGTGGCATTAAGCCAGAAACAGGGCTTAATCATTATCAAAGTCAAGTGTTCTGTTCATGAATGTTTATGATGCAACGTTTCGAATATCCTCAGCCAATTCTTGATTTTATATATATAATAATATATATATTTATTATGTATAATATATAATAAATATAATATATATATTATATATATAATCAAGTATAGGTTACTCACTCCCATTTAAAAAATAATATATATTTTTAAATAATATATTTAAATTTAATATTTAATATATAAATATATTTAAATATTTAAATATATTTATATAAATATATATTATTTTTTAATCGGGAGTGCATACCTCAGAAGGAATTTGTATGATGACAGGAGGAGAACTTAAACCTTCATTAATCAGACAAAGAGGCACCCTTTTCCTACAAAGCCTCAATTTAACTTGCAGGAAAGGAGTATTTAAGGAGCTGTGGCCTGGCGAATCTTTCTCACATTTCAGACCCACAATAGTATTCTCTCGGCCTTGTTGTGCTGGAACAAGCAACCGCAGATACTATTGGGTGTGTTAGAATTGCCATATATAGACTGTGTCATTCATGTGTACTTTCTTTGTGTCAATTTATCTCAAATAGAGCATGGCCAGTTGCCTTTTGCAAAAATAACTGATCATAATGTTTTCTCCATCTATCACATGATGAGAAGACACAAAAACATTATTTTCTTCTTTTTTTTAGTGTTGTTTTCTACCAGAATGAATACAAAAAATCAAGACATGAAATGGGCAGTGGCTGTGTTCCACAAGGAAAGAAGCCAAGTAACTTGAATCCTTGATTTTGTTCCAGATGTCACAACTGCATCTGCCATCTAAGAATGCCCCTAGATCTCTGGCCAGCAGGCATAGAGAGCTAAGATGTCAAGTCAGAGGCATGAGTTCAGAATTAGTTTTTCTAGATGGTTCATCTGAGACTGACTTGGAGGGCTCATTCTGAGCATAGAAACAGGAAGATACTAGGAAAGCCCAAGTAAAAGATTTAAAAAGGCCTTTAGCAGGCTGTGGGGGATAACAGCAGCAGAAACCATAGCTTCAGTAGCAGCTTTTACCTATGTATGTAAGGGATGAGAAATGGTTAATTCAGTTTTTATCCCTATAATTCAGAAGTTACCAGGAAATTGGTGTCAATTACATTGCTGCACTAATAGTTTATTCGCAGAACTTGGCCTTCTCCTCCTTATTCTTTTTCATCATTTTTCCCATGCTCCAAACCACAATGAGATGGATGATTTTCTCTTCTGGAAGGATGGGATAGGGAAATGTAGGAAACTCAACTTCCTTTTGGGGATTTTTTATTGTTGTAAGCCCCATTTGAGGGAAGATTTTACCTTCCAAGGCCTCTAGTTGGGGCCAGTCTTATATAAGCAGCTACATGCAAGGTCTGAGTGGAGAGGGCTCCGAAAGACAGTAGCTTCAAAACACGGGCTCATACAATGTTAGTGATGGATGGCCCCAGTAGATATTACCTATTTTGTTGATGTCCTACATATGGTTATTAAGTTTTTAGTTTACTAAAAGGGACATTGAGAAAACATAATATGATTTCTTAAACAAAAACCATACTTATAGCCAACAGGTATATGATAAAACGTTCAACATTACTAGTCATTAGGAAAATTCAGATCAAAACCCCAATGAAGTATCATCTCACCCTAGCTACAATGTCTGTAATGAAAAACTAACAAATCCTGGCAAGGACAGAACGAATAGGGAACACTTGTACACTGTTAGTGAAAATATAAAGTAATGTAGCCATTATAAGAAAGCGTATGGAGGTCTCTGAAAAATGTAAAAAATAGAACTACAATGTTACCCTGCAATTTCACCACTAGTTATATATCCCAAAGAAAGGAAATTAGTAAATTACAGAGATATCTTCACTCCTATGTTTTTTATAGCACTATTTACAATTACCAACATATAAAATGAGCCCATGTGTCATCAACAGATTAATGAATAAAGAAAATGTGGTATATATACACAACTGAGTATTATTAAGTCATAAAACCTAGTAAAATTCTGTCATTTGCAGCAACATGGATGGAACTTGAGGTCATGAAGTGAAATAAGTAAAGCACAGAAAGACAAATCCTGCATGTTCTCATTCATAAGTGAGAGCTAAAAATGTGTATTTCAGGAAGGTAGAGAGTAGAATGGTGGTTACCAGAGTCTGAGAAGAGAAGTTGGGAAGGTGGATGAAGCTCATTAAGAGCTATAAAAATACAGTGAGATAGAAGGAATAAATTTCAGTATTAACAGTAGGGGAATTATATTAAATAGTTAACAGTGGCTGGGCACGGTGGCTCATGCCTGTAATCACAGCTCTTTGGGAGGCCGAGATGGGCAGATCACAAGGTCAAGAGATGGAGACCATCCTGGCCAACATGATGAAACCCCGTCCCTACAAAAAATACAAAAATTATCTGGGCGTGGCACCGTGCCCTGTAATCCCAGCTACTGGGGAAGCTGAGGAAGGAGAATCGCTTGAACCCAGTTGGCGGAGGTTGCAGTGAGTCGAGATCGTGCCACTGCACTCCAGCCCAGAGACAGAGTGAGACTCTATCTCAAAACATAAATAAATTTTAAAAAATTAAAAATAATAAAAAAAACAAATTGTTAACAGTAATTATTGTATATCACAAAGTAGCTAGAAGAGAAAATATGAAACATTTCCAAAACAAAGCAATGATAAATATTTGAAGTGATGGATATCCCAGTTACCCTGATTTGATTATTACACATTGTATACAGGAATCAGAATATCATATGTACTCCAAAAATATGTACAACTATTATATGTCAATTTAAAAAAATACAACAAAGAACTATAGATTGCCATAATATTAGTATCAAATAAAATTAACACTAAAAAATAGGAAAGGCAACCATTCTATATAAATTTCTAAGTATAACTCTATAAAAGGTAAAAAAAATCATTAATCATTCTTATGTTTCTCATATATCTTTTACTTTTTAAATAAAATTATTAGACTTAGTTTCAGATCAACACAGGTCCATGGGAAAATATATCACCCATTTGTCTCCCTTTCTTTCTGTGTCTCTCTTCTTCATATGCAATATATGTCTATGTGTGCATGGATGTGTATATATATGTGCACATACATATGTGTATGCTTACATTTATACTTTTATATGTCTATATATGCCCGTGTAAATATAAAAATTTTTATACCTTAGGTATATAAACAGAATGTTGATATGTGTGATATAATTAATCTATCCTTCCTACTGTTGGGTCATTTATTTATGAAATCACATGGCCAGGGTGGGAAGCAATGTCTACATATTGTAAATATGAATGAGAAGCTAGACAAATAGTAGGAAGAAAGCAGGATTATATATTTTAAAAATGGAGTAAGAGGTACTATACAATACTCTTTTCTCTGTCTCTTTCTGTCATGTTGGGCTTAATTGACCTGAAGCTCATGCTTACGCTTATGTTATTTATATTCTGATTTTATAACAGATCACATATTGTACAAAAATTTTGCAAAATATATAAAGGACTAAAAATGGAAAATATACTTCCTAATTCTATCAGCCCAAGGTGACAATTTAACAATGCTGGTGTGGTTCTATTCTATCTTTATTCAAATAAATATATATGGCAAAGTATTGTACATACTATATATACTGTATCAGATTTTTTCCACTTTGTGAAAAATAAACACATGCCCATTTAATTAATTATAATAATTAACATTATATTAATTACATAATTTAAAAATACATGCATTATAATTCAGAAATTTTCTATTTTTGAAAGATAAATTGATGACAATTTTTTTGCTACTATAAATACTAATGTATTAGTCTGTTTCCTTACTGCTAAAAAGAAAAACCTGAAACTGAGTAATTTGTAAAGAAAAGAGGTTTAATTGGTTTATGGTTCCACAGGCTGTACAGGAACCACGGCTGGAGAGGCCACAGAAAACCTTCAATCATGGCAGAAAGGGAAGCAAAAATATCTTACATGGCCAGAGTAGGAGGAAGAGAGTGACTGGGGAGGTGCTATGCACTTTTAAACTACCAGAACTTTTGAGAAGTCACTCACTATCAAGAGAACAGCAAGGAGGAAGTCCATCTCCATGATCCAATCACCTCCCAGTAGGCCCTTTCTCCAACATTGAAGATTACAATTCGACATGAGATTTGGTGGGGACATAAATTCAAACTATATTATTCTGCCACTGGCCCCTCCAAAATCTCATGCCCTTTTTACATTGAAAAATATAGTCATTCCTTTTCAATAGTACTCCAAAGTCTTAACTCATTTCAGCATTAACCCAAAAGTCCACAGTCCAAAGTCTCATCTGAGACAAGGCAAATCCCTTCTGCCTATAAGCCTGTAAACTAAAAAAAACAAGTTCATAACTTCCAAAATACAATGGGAATACAGGCATTGGCTAAATACTCCAACTCCAAAAAGGAAAAATCAGTTAAAACACAGGGACTACAGGCCCCATGCAAATCAGAAAGCCAGCAGGGCAGTCATTGAATCTCAAAGCCCCAAAATAATTTCCTTTGACTCCATGTCCCAAACCCAGGGCACACTGATGCAAGGGGTAGGCTCCTAAGGACTCGGGCAGTTCCACCCCTGTGACTTTGCAAGTCTCAGCTCCCATGCCTGCTCTCAATGGCTGGCATTGAGTGCCTTTGGCTTTTCCAGGTACACAGTACAAGCTGTTGGTGGATCTATTATTCTGGGGTCTGGATAATGGCAGCCCTATTCTCACAGCTCCGTTAGGCAGTGCCCCAGTGAGGACTCTGTGCAGGGGCTCCAACCCCACATTTCCCCGCTGCACTGCCCTAGTAGAGGTTCTCCATGAGGGCTCTGCCCTTGCAGCAGACCTCTGCCTGGACATCCAGGCATTTCCATATATCCTCTGAAATCTAGGCAGAGACTCTCAAGCCTCAACTCTTGTCCTCTGTACATATACAGGCTTAAGATCACATGAAAACTGCTAAGACTTATGTCTGGCATCCTCTGGAGCTGTGACCTGAGACATAGCTAGGGATTTTTTAGTCATGGTTGGAGTGGAAACAGCTGGGATGCAAGGAGCAGTACCCCAAGATTGCAGGGCAGCAGGGCCATACTGAATATTTTATGTTTAAAAATTGTTGTTATTTGACATTATTTTCTTTAGCTAGAATCCTCAAAGTGAATTTACTCCATTGAGAAATATAAACATTGTATAGTTTCTCAATAAATATTGCCAAGTTGCCTTAAATGGTTTCAGCTTATTTTCACATTACAGTGTTCAGAGCACAGAGAAGGCTTGAGATGAGCATATGAGCATTTAAACATTTCCTGGGCATGTCTCCCATTTCTATAACAAGCCAGACTATTTGAAACTTATGTTTTCTTGGGCAATGAGAAATCTGATAAGAAAGAAAGTTACCTAGATGCTTCTTTATATAAAGGAGACAATGATGATGAAAAATTCTTATTGTTAAGTACTTTCCAGCATGCATGAAAGATAGTTCTCTACTTTGTATGTTGGACAGTTGTATTTACTGGTAAGATTCTGTCACATTTCAATAACAGTTTTTCCCTTTCTTAACCTATGGAATTTCTTTTAATGCTGACATCAGACATGTCTAGAAGGTGTTATGATCATTTGCATACTTTGTGACTAAAAGGGAATGATAGTAATTTTAAACATACCAAAACTGTATATCTCAATTAATGCTATTCTTCAAAGAAGTTAAATTGGGTGATTATACACTTAATCCTATTATAGTATCTATTCTCTGAACAGTGGTAGAAATCTGGTATGTGAAGGGCCTTCAGAGACATGTTTAAACATTATACTCTAATATTGAAGTATCTTTGCAAGCTATTTTTAATTCATATATCCAACCTTAAGTATTAGTCTTTATGGGCTAGATTATGACAATAATAGAAACTACACTAAAATGTCAGTATTTTAAGGTAACAGGAAGATACTACAAAGTTTATTATAGTCCTAGTCATCTTTTCAAGGCAGCAGTTCCCTATGTGATAGCTCAGTAATACAGGATGATTCAATTTTGTGGCACCACCACCTCAGTAATAGAATCCTATACTTACCTCCATGGAGGAAAAGGGAAGTAGAATTGTGTACCTGCTTGTAAATACTTCTGCCTGCTATTAACACCTTTTCCTTCTTTCATTTTCATTGGCTTCACCTAAATTCAAGAACACAAAGGAATCCAATCTTCCAATGTGTCCAAAATGAGAGGACTAAAAGTATTGGTTGGCACTAATACTCTCTACCATGCCTTATCTCCTGCAATTATATACAGTGTAGGCACTAATGGTATTTACATTATTATTACTGATTTTGAAAGATTGTTATATGCATTATAGAGTGCTTTCATTTCTAATAGAACCAAAACTAATCTCACTCATTTCTAAACATCACAGTTGTACTGCCATGGTTGAGTACCATTAATATAGACCACACTTAATTACTCAAATATACTACATGATTTTATTTCTGTATCTCTTTGCCTGTATTTCAAAATCCCTGTCTCTTTATGTCCACCTATAAAAATTCTGTCACTCCTTAATACTCCAACTTAAATGTTCTCCCTTATAAATTATTTATTTTTATCCTCAGCTAGAAATACCTCTCTTTCTTCTGAATTAAAGTCTTGGTTTACATCAGTTTTACAGCACTTAATAATATAATAATAAGCATGCATATTAAGGATGTACTTATGTATTATGTGTATAGCACTTATAATAAGTGGTTATACAACTTATAATAAGTTCTGGATGTACATAATACATAAGTACATTCTTAATATGTATGCCATTAGGTACATACTTAATATGTATGCATGGCCTTTATTACTCTTATTTGAGGCAACATTGTAGAGTAAAGGGAACAAGAATTTTGAAGCCTGATAGCATTAGATATGAATCATGGCTCTGCTATTTACTATCTGAGTGACTGCATGCAATATTTTATAACCTCTCTGAACTTTTTATTTGTCATTTATGAAATACTGTTGCTGTGAGGATTAAATACTGTAGGACACATAGAGATTTTAAAAAACTGCTTGGCACAGAGTTAACACTCAGCAATAGTACTTTACTCTCTACCCTTTAGTTTTATTCTGTTGACTGTGACTCTATAAGTGAAACTTATAGCGTAGGGAAACAGAAGGGCATTTTTCATCAGTTGTATCCAGCTAATTTGTCTTACTGATGTCTAAATATTTTACCTTAGCCATTTAAAACCATTGTTACACATTATAATCACCTGGAAAGGCTTTTTAATTTTTACATCAATACCTGGGCCCCACCCAGACAAATCAATAATTATTTATGGGAGTAGGACTCAGTATTTTTAAAGCTTCCCAAGCAATTTTATTGCAAAGTTGAGAACTTTAGCATCAAAAACACAATTTTTATACATATCACTCAGTAAATATCTGTTGAATAAAGCTCATATTAATCACACAAATAAGCTAATCATGTTACTATATTTTGAAACCTCATTTTTAGCCTAAATTATATTAGCCAAGTTATTAAAAAATTTAGTCATCTTTGGGTTTTCATAATATTTGAAATAAAATCAAGTTCATTCTCAAAAGATTATGATTTGTCACCACCAAGAATAGTTAAAATAATGTGGCTAACACCCAGAGGGTGTTTTTTGAAGCAGAGGAAGGTCCAACACGTTTTTGAACAATGGAAACACTAGATCTCTGTAAATACTTTCACAAACAAGCAAATCTGGTACATGGAAACATTGATAAGCTTTTATTAATATATTCATATGTGACATTTTGAGTACTGCTGACTCTTCCATGCTAATCTTGTATTTTATTCATTTAATCCAAGAAGTTTATAGTATCTTCTCCATGGCCCATACCAGTATTAATGCAGATTTTTCTTTTCCCAAAGGCTTCATCAATGTATATTTTCCCAAAATTTGAGTAATAGAAGAAAAGAAATCTGTATCTAAAACATAAAATGAGATCATGAGCATGAAATCATTAAATTATCACAGTTGTATCATAATTCAATCTGCAGACACACTATTCAATGCCATATATACTCAGGTTAATGCATTATAATTTTCATGAACTACCTTAGATCATTTAAAAGGATTAGCATGTGTTTCAGTAGATCACTATTACAGTTGTCTGTTGCTTTTAGAGGTTTAAAAATGCATAGCAAGGAATTAACAAGACAAAATTAACATTTTAAATATCTGACAACTAAAATACAATTGAGCATGAATTCCATATTTTTTTTACTTCATTTTCTTCTTAATTGCAAAAGAAGCTTTAATTGTGGTTTTGCAAGACTTCTCTTGTGATTTTGCAAATGTTAGAAATAAATTTTCTTTCTCATCAGAATCACCTGAAAATAATGCAAAACTTAAAGAGCAGCTGAAAGAGACAAGTGAAACATGGGATATTGATAGTATGAATGATGAAGATGATAAGTTGGTGTTTACAAGTATTCAGGTTATAGCTAACATACAGTTTCTATCCAGGCAGTTATCTATGGCCATCTTTCATCAGTTTTTCTTCTTTCTCTAAGTACTAGAAACCTATGGTAGAAAAAAGACTGACAAAATCATTAAGTTATCTGTAATGTTAAGAATCAGTATAGAATACTTGGTCCAAAATAGCCTAAGAATTTTTATTGTTTCTTATATTTCTATAAGCCCCACTGTCAGAATCCATCTTAACACCTGAAGTCAAATATAGTTTCTCCCCTAACTGTGCCCAGCTATATTTTTTCACTTTTGTTTCATTCAGAACTAACGAATGAAATTATGGCAATGTCCAATATCAAATTAAAATTATTCTAGCACTTTGATCTTACCTTAAGTTACTGCCACTAAATAATGAAACTCCTTATTTACAATGCAGTTCAGATTAAATATATACATCTAATATCATGGCTGGAGTTCTTTGGTGCTATCATCAAGATATAAGGTTTATAAGATTTATAAGATTTATAAATCTCAGCTTTATAAGATTTGGCATAAACTTCTAGTTCATCTCCAAAAGCACTCATGGTTCTTCTGGGCACACAATTAGGCAAAGAATCTCTACCTCCTTTGCAATTGCATATAGCCACATAATGGATTTTTAGTCAATAGAATAAGAGCAAAAACTGCAATTTTCAGCCGGGCGCGGTGGCTCACGCCTGTAATCCCTGCACTTTGGGAGGCCGAGGCGGGCGGATCACGAGGTCAGGAGATCGAGACCATCCTGGCTAACAAGGTGAAACCCCGTCTCTACTAAAATACAAAAAAAATTAGCCGGGCGCGGTGGCGGGCGCCTGTAGTCCCAGCTACTTGGGAGGCTGAGGCAGGAGAATGGCGTGAACCCGGGAGGCGGAGCTTGCAGTGAGCCGAGATGGTGCCACTGCACTCCAGCCTGGGGGACAGAGTGAAGACTCCGCCTCAAAAAAAAAAAAAAACAAAAAAAAAACTGCAATTTTCTGCCAACGCCTATGAGTGGCAAGCATAACTTCACAATTTTCTCTTTCTTCAACTAAGTGCAGATGAAAATAAGGGTCTATGGGATGGTGTATCCACAAGATAGAAGAAACCCATGTTCATAAATCATCAACTGGAGGAGTGTAACTTGCCAACAAGAAAGCCAACTTAAACTATTAAGTTAGTGAGAAATGAACGTATATTGAATTTGTGCTGTTATGCACGTTTTATTTTATTTGTTATAGTTGTTTAACTTCTGGTGTCAAATATAAGGTACACAAGTATTTTTTGTTCTTATTTCAAGAGGTAATAGTCTTTTAAGAATACGCTCATATTAACTATTCTCAGAATGATTGATGTATATGCCAGAATGCCAATTTTAAAATTTACAGCAGAAGGTACCTTATTCTGGTGGTGCAAAGAAAATGTATATGGAATTAAAGTACTTGGTAAGCTAAATTAGGTATTTAGGAACTGATTAACAAGAAATCCAAATGTGGTGAGCCTTGAGCTTTCTTGTGATGAAATCTGTATCACAAGGAGACTGATAATTTATTCTTGACCTACAATTACAAAGACATGTCTAGAGATCAGAAAATTTATGTCCATCAAACATAGTGTCTCTCTTAATTGCATTGTGCTCAGTAACAAGACTAAATTCTTACTCTTTTATCCTCTTCTGTGTAGTCTTTTGGTAAACCACACCTGTCCGTATTAGTCTGTCTCATGCTGCTAATGAAGACATACCCCAAACAGGGTAATTTATAAAGAAAAAGAGGTTTAATGGACTTACAGTTCCCCATGGCTGGGGAAGCTTCACAATCTTTGTGGAAGGCAAAGGAGGAGCAAAGGCACATCTTACACTGTGGCAGGCAAGAGAGCATGTGCAGGCCAACTGCCCTCCACAAAACCATCAGATCTCCTGAGACTCATTCACCATCATGAGAAAAACCCACCCCCATGATTCAAGCACCTCCCATCTGGTCCGTCCCATGACATGTGGGGATTATGGGAGCTACAATTAAAGATGAGATTTGGGTGCGGACAGAGAAAAACCATATCAACATCTATAATAAAACATTAGTTTTTAAGAGTACAATAACATTGATTAAATTACAGTTTTAAGTTACATTCAAGTCCCAAGGAAACATGTTAGTCATCTTAATTATAGGAGACACACTATCTCATAATAATCACGATTATATACTGTCCTTTATAGTAAATGACTTCTGCAAATGACTAATCTCATTCATTGTATGTTTTACTAATCTCTTCTCTGAGACTAATATTATCTCTAAGTTCATGAGGCAATTATAAACTTACCTAAGGAAATTTGACAAGGAGCGCTTTGATCCTAGAAAACTAGGAATTTCCAGTTATATGAAAGCAAAGGTTTTATAAATATACCAAGTTAAAAATTTAGTCAAAAAATATTTATTTGATTTAAAAATAGAGTTCAAATGGGCAAAACCCACAATCTGAAAAACTTGTATTGTATGTCTAAACATCTTTATAATTTTGCTCCTCTGTAGCTGACACTCAGCTCTCAGCATTTAAGTGCTTAAATATAATGATTTGTTCCTTACTGTTATATAATGACCCATCCATTTTTAATCTTCTATTTATTTTTTTTGTCTGTTTTGTTCTTTGCAGTTTGTTTTTTAATCATCTATTTATTTTCAAGAAAACCATTTCCTGAGTCTCTGTCTCTGTATTTCATCATGAACTACTTTCTTCTCTGTACTTATTCATTAGATTCTTTCTCTCTGGAACAGTATTTTTCTAAAACATTTTCTTCAATTGTTAAGAAAACTCTTCTTTCTTGATCTCTATTTCTTAGTGAAGGTTCTTATATTTTGCTTGCTCCAGATATTTCCAATTATGTTCTTACCAGCTAGCTTTAAGAGCAAAACTCAAGAGCAAGCTTATTTAAAGGACCACATCACCCTCAGGCAGGCCCCAGTGTCTGTTTTCCCCTCCTTGTGTCCATGTGCTCTCATCATTTACCTCCTACATACAAGTGAGAACAGGCAGTATTTGGTTTACTGATTTTGCATTAGTTTGCAAAGGATAATGGCCTCCAGTTCCACACAAGTACTGCAAAAGACATGATATCATTTTTTTTTTTTTTTATGGCTACATAGCATCCCATGGTGTATATGTACTATATTTTCTTTATCCAGTAGACCATTGATGGACATTTAGGTTGATTCCATGACTTTGCTATTGTGAATAGTGATGCAATGAACATACGTGTGCATGTATCTTTATGACAGAATGATTTCTATTTCTTTGGGGATATATGCAGCTATAAGATTGCTGGGTTGAATGGGAGTTCTGTTTTCAGCTCTTTAAGAAATTGCCACACTGCTTTTCCATAATGGTTGTGAAGTTTACGTTCCCACCAACAGTGTGTAAGTAAAATGTTCCCTTTGTTCAGCAACCTTGCTAACATCTGTTATTTTTTGACTTTTTAAAAATAGCCATCTGACCGTGTGAGATGGTATCTCATTGTGGTTTTGATTTGCATATCTTTTGTTTGTTTGTTTGTTTGTTTTCTTTCTTTTTTTTTGAGACGGAGTCTCCCTCTGTCGTCCAGGCTGGAGTGCATTGGTGCAGTGTGGGCTCACTGCAAGCTCCGCCTCCTGCGTTTACGCCATTCTCCTGCCTCAGCCTCTGGAGTAGCTGAGACTACAAGTACCCGCCACCACGCCTGGCTAATTTTTTGTATTTTCTTTCTTTCTTTTTTTTTTTCGTATTTTTAGTAGCGATGGGGTTTCACCGTGTTAGCCAGGATGGTCTCAATCTCCTGACCTCGTGATCCACCTGCCTCGACCTCCCAAAGTGCTGGGATTACGGGCGTGAGCCACCGCGCCCAGCCTTGATTTGCATATCTTTAATGATCAGTGATATTGAATTTTCTTTCACATGCTTCTTGGCCACATGTATGCCCTTTTTTTTTTTTTTTTTGAAAAATATCTGTTCATGTTGTTTGCACACTTTTAAATAGGGTTGCTTGTTTCATGTAAATTTGTATAAGTTCTTTACAGAAGCTGGATATAGACTTTTGTCAGGTGCATAATTAGTCTTTTCTCCCAGTCGATAACTGTCTGTTTACTCTGTTGACAGTTTTTTTTTTTTTTTTTTTTTTTTTTTTTTTTTTTTTTTTTTTTTTTTGCTGTGCAGAAGCTCTTTAGTTTGATTAGATCCCATTTGTCAATTTTTGCTTTTGTTGCAATTTCTGTTGGTGTCTTTGTCATCACATTTTTGCCAGTACCTATTTCCTGAATGATATTGGGTAGATTGTCTTCCAGGGTTTTTATAGTTTTGAGTTTTACATTTAAGTCTTTTATACATCTTAAGTTGATTTTTGTATACGGTGTAAGGAAGAAATCCAGTTTCAAAGTTCTGCATATGGCTTGCTAGTTTTCCCAGAACTATTTATTGAATAGGGAGTTCATTCTCCATTGCTTGTTTTTGTCAGATTTGCTGAAGATCAGATGTTTGTAGGTGTGCAGCCTTATTTCTGAGCTCTCTATTCTGTTCAAATGGTCTATTTGTGTGCTTTTCTACCAGTACCATGCTGTTTTGGTTACTGTAGCCCTGTTGCATTGTTTGAAATTGGGTAGTGTTATGCTCTCTGCATTGTACTTTTTACTTAGAATTGCCTCAGTTGTCCAGCGTCTTCTTTCATTCCCTATGAATTTAAAATGTTTTTTCTACTTATGTGAATGATGTCACTGGTAGTTTGATAAGTATACTGTTGTACCATTGAATATATGAATTGCTGAGCATGAACTGTTTTTTAATTTGTTTGTGTCATTTCTGATACCTTTGACCAGTATTTTATAATTCTCACTGTGGAGATCTTTCACCTCCCTGGTTGGATGTATTACTAGATAGTTTATTCTTTTTGTGTCAATTATGAATGAGATTACACTTCTGATTTGGCTCTCAGCTTGGCTGTTGTTGATATGTAGGATTGCTAGTAATTTTTGCATGTTGATGTTGTATCCTGAAACTTTGTTGAAAATGCTTATTAGTTCAAGCAGTGTTTGGGGAGAGACAGTGGAGTTTTCTAGATGTAGAACCATGTCATCTCCAAGCAGGGATAGTTAGATTTCCTCTCTTGCTATTTGGTTGCCCCCCCCCCTTTTTTTTTATCTTGCCTAATTGTTCTGCCTAGGACTTCAATACTATGTTGAGTAGGAATGGTGACAGAGGGCATCCTTGTCTTGTGCCACTTTTCAAGGGGAATGCTTCCAGCTTTTACCCATTCAGTATGATGCTGCCTGTAGGTTTGTCATAGATGGCTCTTATTATTTTGAGGTATGTTCTTTCAATACCTAGTTTGTTGAGAGTGTTTACCATGAAGACATGTTGAATTTTATCGAAAGCTATTTCTGCATCTATTGAGATGATTTCATGGTTTTTATCTTTAGTTGTATTTATGTGATGACTTGTGTTTATTGATTCGCATATGTTGAACCACCCTTGTATCCCAAAGATAAAACCTACTTCATCATGATGGATTAGCATTTTGATGTGCTGCTGGATACAGTTTACTGGTATTTTGTTGAGGTTTTTTGCATCGATGTTTATCAAAGATATTGGCCTAAAATTTTCTTTTTCTGTTGTTTGCCAAGAAAAAGAAAGTCTGCCAAGTTTTGGTATCAGGATGATGCTAGCCTCATAAATGAATAGGAGAGGAGACCCTCCTCCTTAGTTCTGGGAATAGCTTCAGTAGAATGAAACCAGCCCTTCTTTGTTCATCTGGTAGCATTTGGCTGTCAATTTGTCTGATGATGGGCTTTTTTTTGGTTGGTAGGCTGTTTATTACTGATACAATTGGAGCTCCTTTTTCTTATGTTCAGGGATTCAATTCCTTGCTGGTTTAGTGTAGGGACTATGTATGTGTCCAGGAATTTATCAATTTTTTTCTAGATTTTCTAGCTTGTGTGTACAGAGGAGTTCACAGTATTTGCTGATGGTCATTAGTATTTCTGTGTGTTCAGTGGTAATATGCCCTTTGTCATTTCTAGTTGTGTTTATTTCAATCTTCTGTCTTTCCTTCTTTATTAGTCTAGCTAGCAATCTACCTATCTCAATTTTTTTTTCAAAAACCAGCTCCTAGATTTGTTGATCTTTTAAATACTTGTTTGTGTCTCAATCTCTTCAGTTCAGCTCTGATTTTGGTTATTTCTTGTCCTCTGTTAGCTTTTAGTTTGTTTTCTCTTGCTTCTCTAGTTCTTTCAGATGTTATGTTAGGTTGTTAACTTGAGATCTTTCATACTTTTTAAATACGGCAGTTAGTGCTATAAATTTCTCTCTTAAAACTGCCTTAGCTGTATCTCAAAGATTCTGGTATGTTATATCTTTGTTCTCATTAGTTTCAAATTACTTCTTGATTTCTGCCTTAGTCCCATTATTTACCCAAAAGTCATTTTGAAGCATGGTGCTTAATTTTCATGTAATTGTACAGTTTTGAGCATTTTTCTTAGTCTTAAATTTTACTTTTATTGCACTGTAGTTTGAGAGTGTGGTTGATATGCTGTCAGTTATGTTACTATTTCTGAGGATTGCTTTACGTCTGCTTATTTGGTTGATTACAGGGTATGTCCCATGTGGCAATGGAAATAATGTACATTGTGCTGTTTTGGGATGGAAAGTTCTGTAAATGTCTATCAGGTTTATTTGGTCCAGTGTGAAAGCCTTAAATCTCTCTTTTTTAAAAATTTTCTGCCTCAGTAATCTGTCTAATACTGTCAGTGGGCTGTTAAGGTCTTCCTCCATTATTGTGTGGGAATCTACGTCTCTTAGAAGGTCTCTAAGAACTTGCTTTATGAAGCTGGGTGCACCTGTGTTGGGTGCATATATATTTAGGATAGTTATGTCTTCTTGTTTAGTTGAACCCTTTATGTTATGTAACACTCTTCTTTGCTTTTTGTTACCTTTATTGTTTTACGTCTGTTTTGTATGAAATTAGGACTGTAAGCCCTGCTTTTTTACATTTTCAGTTTGCTTGTATATTTTTCTCCATCCTCTTATTTTAGCCTGTAGGTGTCATTGAATTTGAGATAGGTGTCTTGAAGACAGCATAACTATTGGTCTTGGTTCTTTAACTTGCCACTCTGTCTGTACCTTTTAATTGGGGCCTTTAGCCTATTTATATCCAAGGATAGTATTGATATGTGTGGATTTGATCCTGTCATTTTGTTGTTATCTGGCTCTTATGCAGATAAGAGTGTTTGTTTTCTTGATTTGTAGTGTCACTGCCCTGTGTACTTAAATGTGTTTTTGTAGTGTCTGGTAATGGCATTGCCATTCCATATTTAGTACTTCTTTCAGCAGATCTTGTGAGGCAGCTATGGTGGTAACAAATTCCCTCAGCATTTGCTTGTCTGAAAAGGATCTAATTTTTCTTTCACTTATGAAGCTTGATTCGGCCATATATAAAATTATTGGTTAGAGTTTATTTTATTTAAGAATGTTGAATATAGACCCCCAATATCTAATGGTGTGTAGGGTTTCCTCTGAGAGGCCCACTATTAGTCTGATGGGCTTCCCTTTGCAGGTGACCTATCCTTTCTTTGCAACTGCCTTTAACATATTTTTTCTTTCATTTCTGCCTTAGAGACTCTGATCATTATGTTTTTTGGGGGGATGATCTCCTTGTGAAATATTTGGTGGGGGTTCTTTGCGTCTTCTGTATTTGAATGCTTGTCTTTCTTGCTAGGTTGGGGAAGTTCTCATGCATTATGTTCTAAAATGTGTTTTCCAAACTCCTTCCATTCTACCTATCTTTTTCAGACATACCAATGAGTCATAGATCGAGTCTCCTTACATTGTTCTATATTTCATGGTGGTTTTCTTTATTCCCTTCATTTTTTCTTTATTTTTGTCCTGCTATCTTACTTCAGAAAGCCAGTTATCTAGTTCTGAGATTCTTTCCTCAGCTTCATCTATTCTGCTGTTAATACTTGCAATTGTATTATGAAATTCTTGTAGTATGTTTTTCAACTCTATCAAGTGGGTTATGTTCTTCTCTATACTCGCTTTTTTTTTTTCTTTTAGTTCCTGTATTTTCTTATTGTGACTCTTGGCTTCCTTAGATTGGGATTCACTGTTCTCCTGGAACTTGGTGGTCTTTGTTCCTATCTATATTCTGAATTTTATTTCTGTCATTTCAGCTATCTCAGCCTGGTTAGGAGCACTTGCTGGAGAACTAGTACAGTTGTCTGTAGGAAAGAAGATCTCTGGCTTTTTGACTTGTCTGAGTTCTTGCACTGGTTCTTTCTCATCTTTATTGTTGATGCTGTCCTTTGAATGTTTTTTTTTTCCTTTAATCTTATTTGATGACCTTGAATAATCTTGGGGATTTGATTGTTGTATAGGGTGGGTTAAGTTTACTGGATTCATTTCTGAAAGATTTTTGGGGTCCAAGGCTCAGTTTAGGACTCCTGGAATGCATATTCTAACTCTGCTGGACTGGTGTTGGGTCTCCACCTTTTATGGCTCCTTGAGTTTAGGAACCTGTTGCACTAGGTCAAAGGTGTTCACAAACCGCTGCTCACAACATTCCGACGGGTGATTTTAGCCAAAGCAATTCATAAGGTGGTGGCAGCAGAATTCATTCTCGTTTGCACATTCTGGTAGCAGCTGCAGCTGCAGCATGGTGGGGTGCACTTTTTTGGGCTATGGTAATGTGCTAGCAGGTGCCAGGTTTCCAGCCTCCATGCAGGCATTCACAGAACCCACTGGTGTTGTCAGCTGAGCCTCCATGCATGCAGGTGTTTGCAGCATTGGCTGGCATTTGCAGCATGGTTCAGGGGGAGAGGAGAACCCCACCAGTGACTGTGTGCATATTCATGCCAGTGGTCGTATTTGCACCCTCCTTTCATGTACCCACATGCAGCAGTGGCTGCTCAGTGCTGGGGTGGGTCTTCTTTTCTCCATGCCTAGTTTTGCACTTGAGGCAGTTCTGACACACGGGTGGGGCACTGGCAAGGATGGGTCTGATGGTGTCTCTGTCTACCCGTGCTCCGACAACAATTTTGGTGTAGTTGTGTGAGGGGGCAAGGTTCACTCCTGCTGGCATTAGTGGCACAGCAGTGTGCATACACACACTCGTGCTGGCAAGGAAGAAAAAGCAAGGTCTTCCTTGCACACATGAATCAGCAAAGCTATGTGGGGGCTGGTCATGTGTAAGTGAGTGTATGCAGGCAAAGCAAGATGGGGGGCCTGCAGTGAGGGCAGGTTGCAAGCAGGCTTGTGCATGTCCACTGGGGCTGTTGTTTTGGAAAATTCTGGCAGTCAGGTATCATCTGCTAGTGCAGGAGATCTGCCAGTGCAGCAGCTTCTGGAGTTACCTGTAGGTTGCACTGCAAGCAGGTGCAGACAGGCTAGGGCCTCTGGAGAGGCCAGAAGACCAAGGGATGCTCAGGTTAGATCAGCTCTTTCTCATGGGCAAGATCACCCTGCAGAGTTTAGGTCCAACCATTCCCCTTAAGGCTAAAGTCTCATGGGAATGAGTCAGTCCTAGGGGAATGGTGGCCTGGCCATGCTCCACTATAGATGCTCCTGCACCAAACCCTCTGGGCTTTTCTCTGGCTGGAGTTCTGTCCCTATTGCTAATCTGAGCAGTTCTCCCTGCCAATTCAAGTGTCAATGGTGGTCAAGTGGTCTGCTCTTGTCAGGATCCCAAAGGCCAGTGGCAAAAGTGGGTTGCTCCTTGCCTATTCAACTTATCCCTTTATCCCTTTCCCAAGAGACACTGGGGAACAGGAATGAGTGTGCAGTAGTCCCGTGTGCAGTAGTCCCATGCAGTATTACCAACTTTCTTCCTCTGAAGCCCAGCTTCTGGGTCGTCCCCCAGTCCACTCTCAATGCCTTCCCTCTAAAGATCTACTGGTAGTCCACCAGTCTTCCCGATGCCCTGTCCCTTGGTGGTAGGTGCTCCTCCTGGCTGTGTCTAGTCAGTCATTTTCTCCCCACTTCTAAGTCAACTGTTTCACCAAGTAAGTATGTGTCAAATATAAGCTGGTTTCTTCACAAATGTAAATGATAAATAAGCACTTCTATACAGAGATTTGGAATAAACTATACATATGGATTTTAAATAAGAAAGAAAAATTAAGCTTAGCTATTAGTGTATGGGTGGAACAAAATTACTGAGCTGTCAGATGGAAGCAAATTGAAATGCAAAAATGTTAATTAATGTATTTGAGCTTGAATTAGACATACATATTCTCCCATCCTAATAAACTAGAATCAACAATCAATTCCAAAATACTACTAAAATTAACTTAAAGTAATTAAATATTGTACTTGACTCAGATCTATAAGAACAATAAAAGGGATTTCCAAATAGGCACACAACTTAAAGTTTTCTTTTTTTTTTTTTTTTTTTTTGAGACGGAGTCTCGCTCTGCCGCCCAGGCTGGAGTGCAGTGGCCGGATCTCAGCTCACTGCAAGCTCCGCCTCCCGGGTTCTCGCCATTCTCCTGCCTCAGCCTCCCGAGTAGCTGGGACTACAGGCGCCCGCCACCTCGCCCGGCTAGTTTTTTGTATTTTTAGTAGAAACGGGGTTTCACCATGTAAGCCAGGATGGACTCGAAAAGTTTTCTAAGTAACTCAGTTTTGACTCAAACTCTAGAGCTTGCGATTTTCCCCAAGTATTAGGATTGAGAACTATATGCTAAATAAAATGTATAATTGGCCTCTTCTTATTTTATATACTCGTACCGACTAATCAGGTCCTATTTGCTCCTAAATTTATGAGATATGCATCTGCATTACTTTTTTGGTATATTCTTCATTTATAAGATCTTCATTACATATTTGTTACTACCTTTATCATTTAATCTGTTAAAATCATTTTCTTCCCAATTTTGTTTATAGGTCCTGAATTACTGTGTTGTTCGTTCATGAACATGAACAAAATAAAATCAGGATTCAAGATTATTTACCTTTAACTTTTGTAATTTATTTAATTTGTTTCTATTTTATTTTATTTTTTTGAGACAGAATCTCGCTCTGTCACCCAGGTTGGAGTGCAGTGGTGCGATCTTGGCTCACTGCAACCTCTGCCTCCTGGGTTCAAGCGATTCTCCTGCCTCAGTCTCCCGAGTAGCTGGGATTACAAGTTGTGCCACCCTGCCCAGCTAATTTTTGTATTTTTAGTAGAGATCTGGTTTCCCCATGTGGCCAGGCTGGTCTTGAACTCCTGACCTCAGGTGATCCACCCACCTCAGCCTCCCAAAGTGCTGGGATTACAGGCATGAGCCATCATGCCCAGCTCTATTTATCTTTTAGAAAACAACTTTTATAGAATGCTCAATGAAATGTGTACTTTTTAAAAGAAATATTACTTAAGTTTCAGGGGGAAAATGTGCAACTTTGTTATATAAATAAATTATGTGTAAATAATTTATTATTTCTATCCTAGATAGTAAATATAGTACCTGGTAAATAGTTATTTGATCCTCACCCTCCTTCCAACCTCCACCCTCAGATAGACCTGACTATTGTTTCCTTCTTTGTGTCCATATGTACTTGATGTTTGGCTTCCACTTATAAGTGAGAAAATGCAGCATTTGGTTTTCTGTTTCTTTGTTAGTTTGCTTAGGATAACGGCCTCCAGATTTGGTTCTTTTTTATTGATGCATAGTATTCCATGTTATATAAGTACCACATTTTCTTTACTAAGTCTACTATTGATGCACATGTAGGTTGATTTCATGTCTTTTTTATTTTGAATAATGATGTGATGAATATACACATGCATGTGTCTTTACGGTGGAA
This sequence comes from Theropithecus gelada, assembly GCF_003255815.1. Lineage (NCBI taxonomy): Eukaryota > Metazoa > Chordata > Mammalia > Primates > Cercopithecidae > Theropithecus > Theropithecus gelada. The sequence goes on along the minus strand of NC_037689.1, from coordinate 71,223,993 downwards.
TGAATTACATCTTTTGGTGTATATACTCAACAACAGAATTGCTGGTCAAATTGTAGTTCTGTTTTAAACTCTTTAAGGAATCACCACACTACTTTTCACAATGGCTGAAATAATTTTTCTTTGTGCCATCAGTTTATAAGTATTCTTTCCCCACAACCTTGTCAGCATCTGTTATTTTTGACTTTTTAACAATAGTCATTCTGACTGGTGTGAGATGGTATTTCATAATGTTTTTTATTTGCATATCTCTGATTATTTGTAAGGTTAAGCATTTTTATAAGCTTGTTGGCCGCATGTATGTCTTCTTTTGAAAAGTGTCTGTTCCCATTATTTGTCCACTTTGTAATGTGGTTGTTTGTTTTTTGCACGTAAATTTGTTTAAGTCCTTATACATCCTGGGTATTAGATATTTGTCAGATGCATGGTTTTCAAATATTTTCTCTCACTCTTAGGTTGTCTGTTTATTCTGTTGATAGTTTCTTTTGTTGTGCAGAAGCTATTCCACCAGGTTGCTGGTGGAATTGGCCCAGGATGACAGCTGGAGAATGGAGTCAGTTTTATCGAAGTATGAAAACCAGATTACTACTTTCATTGAATACCTAGAAGAAGATTTAGATACAGATGAGCTGGTATGGATCTTAGAAAAACAGCATCATGTTAAAACAGAAACTTCTAAGCTGTTGTCTGATATGAGTGCTTGTCTATAGTTTACATACAGAAGGAAATTTTCACCAATTTGGGTAACGGGCCCTTCATCAGATCCTGGTTAGGGATGTATGCTATACTGTGGACAGATGATACTGGCTCAAGCCCTTATACGTAAACACTTGGGAAAGGACTGGAACTGGGAGAAACAACAACAACAACAACATAATACCAATGGATCCTACAGTGCTTCTTATAAAAAATTGTTGCTACACTATATATCAAATGGCACAAATGGGTGTAGGAGAAGGGAAATCAATTGGAGAATGGTTTGGACCAAATACAGTTGCACAGATGTTAACAAGAAACCTTGCTTTACTTGATGAATGGAATTCCTTGTCTCTTTATGTTTCAATGGATAACACAGTGGTCATTGAAGATATCAAAAAAAGTGTTGTGTCCTTCCCTTGAGTGCTGACACAGACTGTGACAGGTCTCCCGATTCTCTGCTTCAAACTAGAGTAAGGGCACCTCTGCCTACTGCCTAGCCTGGAAACCCCTGTTGCTCATTGTGCCCCTTTGCCTGGGCATAAACTGAAACAATCCTGTCTATGTTGATGCATTCAAAGAGTGTTTTAAGATGCCACACTCTTGAGGGGCATTAGGAGAAAAACCGAATAATGCTTATTATTTCAGAGAATTCTTAGGTGATAAGCTCATCTTTTTGGACCCTCACACAACCCAGACCTTTGTCAACACTGAAGAGAATGAAATGATTGATGACCAGACTTTCCATTGCCTGCAGTCCCCACAGCGAATGAACATACTGAACCTGGATGCTTCAGTTGCATTGGGATTTTTCTGAAAATAAGAAAAAGACTTTAATAACTGGCATAGTCTTGTTCAGAAGGAAATTCAAAAGGAGCATTTAAAGATGTTTGAATTGATTCAGAAACATCCATCGCACTGGCCTCTCCTTGTACCTCTAGCCAGGCCAGAAGTGACAACCACTGGGGCATAATTCATTGACTCTACTGAATAACTGGAGGAGTTTGATCTGGAGGAAGATTTTGAGATTCTGAATGTGTAGAATCCTGGGATCTCAACTTGGAAGCCTGTCTTCCGTCTGGCACCATAAAAACATGAGCTTATTACATAAAACTTTTCTAGTCAGCAAGTTCCTCATATACCAATAGCATTCAAATTCGATAGTATTCATGACTGAGCCAATCACTGTTTCTCAGAAAAAAAAATTAAAAAAATAAAAAAGACAGTAACTTCTTTCCCAGAAAGAAATAGAACAATCATGGAGCCTAGGAACAGAAAGATGAGGAGTTCATTGCTTCCCAGCTTGTCTTACATGGCTACAGCAAATCTTCAGCTTCTGTAATGAGGAGATGGACATCTGGAAAACAGGCAGCAACTCTCAGCTTGCTTCAAGAATAAGCAGATGAGAGATAGTTAAGCTGTTCTTCTTCATCCCTTTCAGGTGTGATCTCTTTTGGACTAAATATTAGCAATCTGTTGTCTTGCTCAAATAATAAAGTGACCAAATTAGGGAAGAAAAGGTTCTTGTTAAATTGTTTGAATGTGTAGTTTAAGTAATTATAATTTATATCAAAACGTTTGTCAAAGAATTGATGCCAAATATACTCTCTTGATCTTCCTATTTGGGGGAATCTCGCTATTTGATAGGTCAGTGCCCCCATTCTTACTGATACTTTTGTCAGATGTCACCCTGTCCTTAAATCAAATCACAATCACTTAAATCAGGTGTCAGCAAACTTCCTGTAAAGGACCGGACAGTAAATATTTTGGGCTTTGCAGGTCATGCTACCTCTGTCCCATCTACTCAACTCTGCTATTGACATGCAAAAGCAACCATAGAAAATATGCACAAAAATGAGCATGGCTGTAATTCAAGAAAAGTTTATTTACAAAAACAGGTGTGGCGCTGGGTTTGGCCTGTAGGCTATAGCTTGCCAATCAGTGACTTAAACTGTTGATTTTTGTTTGAGAAATTAAAAATAAATTGTGTTTGAATTATAAAAAAAGTTCCTCATTTTTTACATTAATTTTGTATTCTGAAACTTTCCTAAGTTTGCTTATCAGATCAAGGAACTTTTGGGTAAGTCACAAAGGGAAACATCTTTAATTCTAACCCAGGTACCCCTGGAAGTGTAACGGAAAAGTCTTCTGTTTCTACATGTGAGAAATCCATTTTAAATGTTTGTTATATCCTTGATAAGGTTAATATGATTTTATATTATTAGACCTAAGTGCAAAGTCAGTGTTGACTTTTTTAAATGTGACAATTCTCGGTGTAAAATATGTATTGAGAAAAAAGGCATCTTTTAAAACCCAAAAAACTGAACTAGCAGAGTAATGCCTTATATGAACTACCATGTGAGAAATTGAGTCTTCTGGTATGAGACATTTAATAGTATTAAGGAGTCTAAGATAAAGTTTATAGGGGGTGAGTAGAAAGATGACTTCCTCCTGGTAGAGGTAGCTAATAAAAAATTATTGTATTTTGGAGCTGGAGTGCAGCTACTACAATTACACAGGTCCTGCAAAACCTGAAGATGAGATTAATTTGTCAGAATTTGAAGCCCGGATTTGTCAAGCATAGATGATTTTGAACTTTTTGTCCTCTCTATATGATTTGCTATTTGGTGCTTTTCCCATAGTATTATGTAAACCTTAGTGAAATATGTCCAACCTGGGCCAATAGAAACAAAAGAAGGATTAAATTCCTTCTTGGAAAAGTGGAGGAAATGGTAGATAGCAGTTACCTAGGAAAAAAGATGTTGATGGCAGCACTCAGGGTAGAGAGAGTATGCCAGTGTAAAGGCAAAGTTAGGGAGGGCAGAAAATTCAGAAGTTTTCAATTTAGTCACCACTTTTCGCTTGACTTGGAAATCCTTGCTACAAAAAGTAGCTTGGTAGGGTCTGTTTTCTACTGAGATAAGGAAGGCTGTATGAAATACCCAAGTTGTCACAGGAAAAAAAAAAAAAAAGATGATTTTTCCTATGCCTCCAAAATTGAATGAAGTTCAAGTTGCACATATCCAATAACATAGAAATGTCCAATCCCAGGTATGATACCTTTAAGAGATGCTATTTATGTGCATAAGTAGTAGTGTATAATAATATTCATTCCTGCATTGTTATAACAAAAAATTAGAAGCCTTATAGTAATGTATAATAATATTCACTGCTACATGGCTATAAGAAAAAATTAGAAACATCTTAAATGTGAATCAACAGAGAAATGGTAAATTCTGGTATATTCATGCCACATAATACTATAAGTCAGGTAAAATTACTGAAATAGACTGCTATGCTTCAAAATGAATAAAAGTATTATGAAACAAAATATTAAGAAATAAGAAAGGTACAGAAGGATACAGCATTATGGTACCATATATACAAAGTTGTATTAAAAAATAGTATCATTATGAATATGTACATAGCCAAAATAGAACTGGAATTTATAGCCAACAATTTCATAATATTGGGTATATTTTGGAGAAGAAAGAGGAGAAATGAGATGTGGAAGAAGTACACAATATCTTCAAATTAATGGAAGTGCTTGATTTCTTAAAAAGAAATTCTGATGTAAATATTAAAATATATATGTATATATATGTGTGTGTCTGTGTGTGTGTATAAGTATTTAAAGGTTTCACATATAGATGTTGAATAGCCAGGTGTCTACTGTATTTTTTTAATTTTTGTTTTCCTGAAACTATTCATAATTAGAAATAAAAGTAATGAATATGACTTCGCAAGTCAGAGAAATTGCACAGAATGATCTATATGAAGGAAGTAGAATGGGCAAAGATCCTGAGGCAGGAAAGGTCATGCTGTGTTCCAAGATATTACTAAGTTATAAGCTATATAGAAAAATGCGAGGGATGACAGCCTATCTTCCTATTTGAATGTCTCTTTTTCTTTCTCTTGACTGATTTCTCTGGCCAGGACTTCCAGTACTATGTTGAATATGAGTGGTGACAGAGGGCATCCTCGTTTTTTGCTGGCTTTCAAGGGGAAAGCTTCCCACTTTTGCTCATTCAGGATGATGTTGGCTGTGGGTTTGTCATAGATGGTTCTTAATATTTTGAGGTATGTTTCTTCAATACCTAGTTTGCTGAGTTTTTAACATAAAGGGATTTTGAATGTTATTGAAAGCCTCTTCTGCATCTATTGAAATGATCCTGTGAGAAGTGATTTTTGTCCCTAGTTCTGTTTACTTAATGAATCACATTTATTGATTTGCATATGTTGAACCAACCTGGCATACTAGGACTAAAGCCTACTTGATTGTGGTGGGTTAGCTTTTTCATGTGCTACTAATTCGGTTTGCTAATATTCTGTTGAATATTTTTGTTTCATTATCCATCTCTGTTTGCATATAATATGATTCTATACCTAGAGTATTTCATAGTCTTGGCCCAAAAGCTCATTAAACTGATAAGCAACTTCAGCAAAGGCTCAGGATACAAAATCAACATACCAAAATTAGAAGTATTTCTATACACCAAAAACAGCCAACCTAAGAGCCAAATCAGGAATGGAATCCCATTCACGTTTGCCAGAAAAAGAATAAAACACCTAGTAATAAAGCTAGCCAGGGAGGTAAAAGATACATAAAATGGTAATTACAAAACATTGCTCAAGTAAATCAGAGATGACATAAACAAATGGAAAAATATTCCATGCTCATGGATAGCAAGAATCAATATAATTGAAATGGCCATACTGTCCAAAGCAATTCACAAATTTGCCACTCTTCCCATCAAACTACCAATGGCATTCTTCACAGACCAGAAAAAAAATATTTTAAATTGATACAGAACCAAAAAAGTGCCCGAATAGGCAGGGCAATCCTAAGCAAATAGAACAAAGCAGGAGGTATCACCCTACCCAACTTGAAACAAAACTATAGGGCTATTGTAAACAAGTCAGCATGGTCTTGCACAAAAACAAATTTATAGACCAATATGACAGAGAACCCAGAAATAAAGCCACACATCTACAACCTTCTGATCTTCAACAAAGATGATAAAAACAGGCAATGGAGGAAGAACTTCTTATTTAATAAATGGTGCTGGAATAACTGGCTAGCCATATGCAGAAGATTGAGACTGGACCCCTTTTTTATATCATATACAAAAGCCAACTCTAGATGGATATAAGTTTTAAATGTAAACCCCAAAACTATGAACACCCTGGAAGACAACCTAGGCAACGCCATTTTGCACATAAGAACTGGCAAAGATTTCATGATGAAGAAAGCAAAAGCAATTGTAACAAATGCAAAAATTGATAATGAGGCTGTAATTAAACTAAAGAGCTTCTACACAGCAAAACAACAACAACAACAAAACTATCATCAGAGTTAACAGGCAACCTACAGACTGGAAAATAATATTGCAAACTATGCATCTGACAAAGGCCTAATATCCAATGTCTTTAAGAAACTTAAATTTACAAAGAAAAAAAAATTCCATTAAAAAGTAAGCAAAACACATGAACAGACACTTTGTGAAAGAAGACATACATGCAGCAAACAAGCATATAAAATGTTCAATATCACTGATAACTAGAGATATGCAAATCAAAACCACAATGACATATTATCTCACTCCAGTAAGAATTGCTATTACTCAAAAGTAAAAAAGTTACATATGCTGGTAAGATTGCCAAGAAAGGGAACACTTATACACTGTTTTTGGGAGTGTAAATTAGTTCAACAATTGTGGAAAACAGTGTGGCAATTTCTCAAAGAGGCAAAAACAGAAATACCTTTCAACCGAGCAATCCCATTACTACATATATACCCAAAAGAATATAAATCATTCTATCATAAAGACACATGCATGCATATGTTCATCACAACACTATTCACAATAACAAAGGCATGGAATCAACCTAAATGCCTATCAATGGAAAACTGGATTAAAAAAAAAAAAGTGGTACATATACACCATTGAATACTATGCAGCCATAAAACATAATGAGATAGTTTCTTTTGCAGGAACACAGATAAAGCTGTAGGTCATTTCCCTTAGCAAACTAACACGGAAACAGAAAAACAAATACTGCATGTTCTCACTTATAAGTGGGAGCTAAATGATGAGAATACATGGACACAAAGGGGGAAACAACAGACACTGAGGTCTAACTGAGGGTGCAGCGTGTAAAGAGGGAGAAGAGCAGATAAAGCAACTACTGGGTAATAGGTTTAGTGCCTGGGTGATAAAATAATCTGCACATCGAACCCCCATCACATGAATTTACCTACGTAACAAACCTTCACATGTACTTTTGAACCTAAAATAAAAGTTTAAAAAAGGATGCGGGGGATGAAGGCAGAAAGATTGAGTCTAGGGTGGGAAATAAAATCAGGAAATCTTTTTATTTTGTCAAAAATGAATTTAATATTTTATCCATATATGCAGATTTCTCAAAGTTTGATATTCAAAGGTCATTATCTTATCCAAGGAAAATGTACTCATCTTTTAGATGCTTTTACATTTAAATTCTGCATGCAAAGACATAATTGCACTCATAAATGCACCTATGCCTAGTTCAGACAAAAGTTTGCTATTCTCAATCATAATATTGGTGCATTAAAATACAGTCATCCTTTCCTATCAAATAAAGCCCTTTGACAATATTTAGGCACCAATCATCTGAAAGGTCATTGAGTTTCATTTAAAAAGTTAATCTAGCAAATATTGCCTTAGGCTTTAATTTTCAAAAGCTGTGCTTAAACCTGTCAGATGAAGCGTACTACCTTATGTTCCCTCTAGAATCTCTATTCTTAGACACTCGGGGAAAAATATACTCCTGCTGCAACCACAGCCAGTAATTGCCAGTTTGAAACTGAGGTCAAAATACATTATTATCCTTTAAAATAGACAAAAATTAAAACAAGTATAATTAGAAGCCCAGTGATGAACAGTCACAGTGACAGAGTGACATCAATCTAGTTGTTTCCACTGGCCAACACATTTTTGTGGAAAAGATAGAAAACATATTTATATAGGAAAAAAATGACAAATTCAAGAATATATGCCAGTTACTTTGAAATAGCTTGAGCAGTTAGTCAGCAAATATCTAGCCAGAAAAATTTTGCTCCACTGCCCAACACATGTATACATTGGGAGACCCTCTCTATGTTCCACAACCTTAACTATTCTGTTTTTGATACTTGTTTATAAGTCAGTCTTCTTGTCCCCTTGAAGAAAAACTTAAAAAATAGAAAGAAAAAAAAGAGAGAAAGAAAGAAAGAAAGAAAGAAAGAAAGAAAGAAAGAAAGAAAGAAAGAAAGAAAAAGAAAGAAAGGAAGGAAGGAAGGAAGGAAGGAAGGAAGGAAGGAAGGAAGGGAGGGAAAGGAAGGAAGGGAGAAAGGAAGAAAGACAAACAGAAGGAGAGAGAGAGGGATGAGGAGAGGGAGAGAGAGAGTGAAGGGGAGACAGAGGGAGTGGGGAAGAGAGGGAGGCAAAGTGAGAGAGAGAGAGAGAGAGAGAGAGAGAGAAACTTTCAGTCTCCTGAGGAAAGCAAGTTAATTTTTTAAAGGAATTTTTTGTTTGTAATTTTCTATCTGAGTCCCCAATACTTTGCAAAAGAAGTTCATAGAAAAATATGTTTGTTAACTGTTTAGATGAATGAATCTACTAGGTAGACTTAGTTCCGGGTACTAATGGAACAGGACACAAATCTAAAATGCAAACAGCTCCAGAACCATCTCAAAGAATGTAGTATGAGATGAGCCATGAAAATCAAAACAGACAAATGTAGTAAGTGAAAATATTTATTTTAAAAATCCATGGAACTTTTAGAAATCTTCAGAGTTTTGGTTCTTTTGTTTGGTGGTAGTGGAAGAGCATAGTGAGAAATAATAGAAAATACATTTAACATGGAGGTGGAGACTTTTTAAGTGCTCTATGAGTTGAGATTTGCAAATGACAAAGCTATGGGAAAGAGGATGGAGGCAGAGGAATGCCATTCCATAAAATGGCAACAGCTACCATATGCTGTATCCAATAGTTCTAAGACATGTTGAAAAAAATATCAGTAGGGTAGTCAAAAATCATACTATTTGTTTTGGAGTATCTTAATGGCAGTAGGTGCAATGGCTTTGTTGCAAAATGTTAGGACAACATGAGCTATATATTTTGATTCTGCCAAATCTCATATTTGCATCTGATCTTTGAAATATCATCTTATTTATATAAGCTTTAGTATTCTTATCTCTAAAACATGTGTTGCAAAAATATCTACAGGTTTTTGTTCTGGATAAGAAAAACTAAACACACCTAATCTTCTCTTCCTATTCAACATGGCTGTAGAAACTGCACAGGATGCATGTAACAGCTATTTGAGAACATTGACAAGTAAATAGTAGCAAATTAAATTTAAAAAAAAGGATTCAAAATACCACCAAACTCTCATTAGTTTGCCTGTTTTAAAATTGTGTTATCCTCTAGCCAAGAACCAACATAACTTAAAACCTGGAAGTAAGAGTTTGCAGCAACAGAAAGATCCAGAACTAACATTCTATTTCTGGGTGAAGGAATGTAGAATGTGATCCTAATTCTCACTAAAAAAGGAAAAAAATTTATTGATACTTTTCTTTTCTAAATTTGATTCCTCCTTCCTACTAAAACATGTAGTGGTCGGAGAAACAGCAATAGGAGCTGGCAGAAGTCTAAAAGACTGAGAAAAGTAGATCTTTTTTCTTATCAGAGTGTCTGTAGATCCAAAACTGTTGGTAAAGCCATGTTTCCTATTTTGCTCTCTGTCTTTTCATAGCTTGCCTTCGTGTCTGGGAACAGACACATGAATTGCACAAGGTAAATAAATCCTCAGGTCTCTGACTGAAAAATCAAAATGAGAAGGCTCAAGAAACAATACAGTACTGGCTAAGTTACAAAGAGAAAGAAATTCTGGAAACCAACTACACAAAAATATTGATAAATTCCTAGACTCACCCCAGAATTGTGCATGCTTATATTTGACCCTATTTGGCATAGCAGAGGCAATAAGATCATAGAAAAATAGGCAGATTTTTTCCAGTTATTCAGACTGGAAAGTAAAGCAAGCATATATGAGGAACTTCTAAATAACAGTGCAAATAATTTAAGAATGGAACAGATGTTGAAACTATTACCTGCAGACCTAGAGGCCTCTACCCAAAGTTCAACTGCATGTTAAAACAGAAATAAAATAAAATAGAGTGTCTAATGACATAATATTCACACTTTGCAGAATACAATACAAAATTACTATACAAAATAAGAATAAGATAAATGACTATTAATAGAAAAAAAGAATCTGCAGACACTAGCACTGCAAGGCAAACATCTTAGAAGTTCCTGACAAAGACTTCAAAGCAACCATCATTAAAAATTTGCACAAAAACTAAGAGCAAACACTCTTACAAAAGATTAAAAAAAATAGAAAATCTCAAGTCAGAATTAGAAAATATAAAGCAGAACTACATGGAAATTTTTGAAGTAAAAAATACAATAGACGAAATCTAAAACTCACTTGCAGTTTGGTGCATTTAAAAAGACCTGAAGTTCTGCCTCTCTATAAAATCAATAAAAACATGGGAAAATTTATAATTAAATTTGTTTTCAAATTTTAAAATTAACCAAAGGTTATCAGAAAAAAACGAAGTAGCTTTTTGCTTTTTTTTTTTTTTAAAAAAAGGCTGAATTCCACTAAGAACAGTGAACTATTTAGAATTTTAATTTATCATAGTTCCATCTTCTTTTCTTTAGTGTATCAATATCCTTGGAAATAATAGCCTGAATTTCTAGTACAGAAGGTTGAGGAATAGATTTTATTCACAGTTAAAAAAAAAAAAATTGAACCATCTGGTATCCTCCTAGAAGACAGACTCAAAAGGTTTGTCTTTGTTTTATAAAACCTAAATTTACCTGTGATAAAGATGCAATTTGTGATACGGGAGATTTTTCAAAATATTTACAGGCAATTATTTTTGCTAATGTTGCTTGAGGTAATAAATTACAGTTGAGGAAAACAATGGAGTAACTAAAATGCTTAAGAATAAAGGTGAAAAAAATGAGATAACCACAATGGTTTTGGAAAGCTCTGATGTATTCTTGGGAATGTAGAATTCCATTTGCCTGCTCAGAGCTGCACACAATCTTAGGAAAGACATGAAGATCCCCAAAGATATGTGTGATTGACAACTCTACACAACATTTTGAGAAGACTAAGGCATAATAGTAAGCTTCCTGACTGAGTGTGAAAGTCATACCCAATATGCAAACAGATCCCTGGCAATAATAATAATAATAATAATAATAATAATGTTGCAGAAATTTAAAGAAATATTTGTCAAGTTACCTGCTGACCACTAAGCTAATGGAACAGAGACTTTAATGTCCACATATGGCAAATTATACACAGTTCATATAAGTTTAGACTGCTTTGTCATTTCCCACCTGTTAGATTTGAAACAGCCTCATTTTCTGGGATGATACCCGATGTTCATTGTCTCATAGCATGGAGAACAAGGATGCAGACACAGAAAGAGTGATGTTGAGAATGGAAGTTGAATAGTTGAAGGAAAGAAAATAGCTCTCCTACAGAGAGGGGTCCTGAAAAAATGGCTTACCAGTCCTCAGAGAAATGCACGGTGGTTTATAGATGAGTGGTGGGGAGGTGGTGTATGATGTACACAGTTCAAAAAACACTGGTTAGACCAGGTGTGCCATTCGCATAGGGCATGAATTTCTGGTAGCCCCCAACCTAATCTTTTATAATTCAGGTTGGGTCTCTTCCTGAGCTGTGCCTTGTTGCCCATTTATTTGTTCCTGTAGACATTGTAACCAAAAAAAAGGAATATGGAGCCTCCATGCCTGGACATGCCTGGTCCCCAGGTAGCATTTTTCTATTGGTGCAGCTACCAGCATTCCACCATGCAAGCTTCTAGCTTCCTTATTTATGTTTGCAGCTTATTTTTTCAGGCTGCTCTTTGTTAGAAAAAAAAAAAATGATTTTGGCGGATGCTTTTTGTTGGAAGGGAAATTCTGCCAAGGACTGTTTTTCCCTCACTGTCTGCCTAAATAATTTATTTCTACCTCCTGTATTATCTCCCCCATCAAGAGTGGAAACTCTAACTGCTCTTGGGGATGGGAGGCTGGATGATGACTTCTTGTGACTACTTTCTGCTGGAGAAGGCCTTGTGTGGGGAACAGCATCTAGGGCTCATCCTGGGGTCAATCTAAGGGTCCTCAGAAGAAATACATGTCCATGTGTGGTTCCATCTGCACACCATTTGGAGCTTAATAGCTTCTAGGCAAGAAGAGATCAATTTTACAAGGTTTAGAATACAGGTTTTGAATAGGAGTGCTAAGATTACCACTATTAATGGGGGTACCTATAGACCATAACCATGACAATAGAGTTCGATACTTGTTAGCCATTCTGTTGGTTTGTAATACTGGTTGTGTCCACCAGATGTCAATGTACTTGACCAAAAGTGTTAATATAAAAGCAACATTTTTTTTCTTTGAGAAAAACATACATTCCCCTGTGACTTCCTGTTAGAAGACAATTTTAGGTCTGGGCCATCTTTTATAACTTCCAACATGATTGGGAGAAATGCATTATTGGGTGGCTAGAGTAACTTTAGTGTTAACTTTGGCTACATAATTCCTGTAATTATTAATCTTGTTATAATATGATAATTAGACTATTACAGCAGTTAGAATTTTCCATTTAGAACTCCACATTGCAGGTGCCTCGCCCTACTATAAATAGTACGGTGAGTATAACAATTCACACATGGATGGTGTAGTAAATAACTTCCATCTAAATTTCTACTCACCAAGGTATAGAATTTTCCTTTGGGGGTTTAGGAAGTTACAAATATAATCCCATAAATAATCAAAATGTCCCTGAAAATATGCATCAAAAAAGTTCTAATGCCTGGCAGCAACTTTTGAGAGGAAAGGTAGAGATAACTGAAAGTGTCTGGTAATGTAGGGGTGAGACTGACTAGGATGAGTAGCTCTCACTCATTTACTTATCTTTTATGAGTTTCGGCTTAAGATTCTCTCTTTTTACATTGATATCCAGGATGTTCCTTTGGGCCATCCAGGTGTGCTCCCTCAGCTTTCAAGGCTTTGACTGAAAAGTGATGTATCTAGGAGTTGATTCCTCTTTTACTGTTGAAGGAGTTGAAAGGACGGTGTAAGGCCCTTCCCAGCTTAGGCTTAGGGAGGGAGAGAGACAGGGTAGAGCCTTAACCAATATCAAATCTCCTGTGTTAAATAAAGGTGGTCCCGTTTCTTGGGATTGGGCTTCTGCTAATTGTGTTAACTCCTGTTGGAAGTGAGTCTGAGAGGTTACATGCTTAACCAATTTATAGGTTTCCTGGTCTAATAGGAAATCATTGGTAAAGAAAAGCCATCCATATAGCCTTTCGAAATGCCTTAGACCTAACTTTGAAGGGGTATTTCTTACCCACAATAAAGTCATGGGAAGAAGAGTGACCCGAGGAAAGTGAGTTACTTGGGACAGTTTTCTGAGTTGTACTTTGATAACATCATTTATCTTCTCTACCCTTCCTGAGAACTTGGGTCTCCAAGCACAATGGAGATTATACTGTATGCCTGGTGACTTTGAGACCTTTTGTGTGATGGCTGCCTTAAATGAGGGATCATTTTCACTGTGAAAGCATTTAGGTAGACCAAAACAGGAAGTTATTTCATTAGCACTTTTATTACCTCAGAAGACTTTTCTGTGTGGCATAGAAATGCTTCTACCCAGTTAGCAAAAGTATCTATACATAACAGGAGGTACTGGATGTTCTTCATCTTTGGCATGTGGGTGAAGTCTATCTACCAGTACTCCCTTGGATAGCTTCCTATCCTTTGGGTTTGAGGAGTAAGGAGCTGTCTGTTAAAAGAATTATTTTTAAGGGAGACTTTACAAGCATTAACAACTTGTTTGACTGTTTTTCAAAAGTTCTCTCCTGAAAACAATGTCCGGGCACACTGATAAGTTTTATCTTTTCCCAAGTGAAAAGCTTGGTGGAGGATTTTAAGAACTTTACACTGACTTGAGGATAGCAAGTGGAGTTTGCCATCCTCTGCCTGTAGCTATCTTGAGGGCTGGAAAATGTACCCTTGAAAGATGGCCAATTATATCTCTGCAGCAGAGTACTGAGGTTTAATGTCTCTTATTTAGTCAACCCAAATTAGAGAGGCTTTAAGTGTACTGAGTCCCGGAGGCTTTCTTGCTGCTGATTTGGCTGCCTGATTGCTAACTTGATCTTTCGGCTATTTCATCTGTTCCCTTCTGATGTATCTTACATTTAATCACTGCTACCTCTCATGGAAGAAAACCTGAGGATAATAACCTGCTAATTTCCTGATGATATTTTATAGAGGATCCATTAGCAATAAGAAAGTATCTTTCCTTCCAAATGGCAGCATGAGCATGAATAACTAATAAAGCATACTTAGAGTCAGTGTAAATGTTAGCTACCATTCCCTCACTTAGTTCAAGTGTTCTCGTAAGAGCTTTCTGTTCAGCTATTTGAGGGCTTGTTTGTGGAGAGAGGGGCACACTTTCAATAACATGGTTCAGAATAACTATTGCATATACTGCTTTAAGGACTCATTGGTCCACAAAGGAACTTCTATCTGTGAAGAGAGTCCAGTCTAGATTTTCTAGGGGAGTTTCCCTGAGATCCCCCCTGGCTGCATAAGTCTATACCACTACTTGTTTACAGTCATGTTCAGGTTCCCCAGTTTTCTTGAGGAGGAAGGTGGCTGGGTTTAGGTGAGAGCAAGCTTTTAATTGGAATGTAAGCCCTGCTAACATCAGAGACCTATATTTAAGGAGCCAGCTGTCTGTTTGCCAAAGGCTCCCACTAGAAGACAGCAATCTTGGCACATTATGTGAAGTATAAACAGGTAAGCCATTTCCCAGAGTTAATTTGGTGGTCTCTGTACCAGTAAGACCACTGTGGTAACTGCTTGGAAGCATGCTGACCATACTTTAGCCACAAAACTAAGTTCCTTACTCAAGTATCCCACTGGATGTTGAGTGATTCTAGGACTTGAGTTAAAACTTGCAGGGCCATTCCCTTCCTTTCTGATACATAAAGATTGAAGGCCCTCTCTATGGGAAGGATGTGTGCAGGAGCCTTAAGTAAGGCTTGTTTTAGCTGATTAAAGGTCTTTTGAGCTTCAGGTTCCAATGTTAGGAAATCAGTTTTAGCCACTTGAGTTTCTTTTATGAGTTGATATAAGAAATGAGCTATCTCACCATACCCAGGTTTCATAGTCTGTAAAATTTTGCAATGCCCCCAAATCCTCTTAGTTGCTTAAGGGTTTTATGGAGGATGAGAGAAGATATGGGCTTAAACATTTCTTTGCTTAATGCTCTAGTCCCTACAGACAACACTAAATCCAGGTATTTCACTGAAGTTTGGCAAAGATGGGCCTTGGACTTTGAAACCTTATATTCTCTTTTGGCTAAGAAATTTAGAAGAGCTTTAGTGCCTTTCTGAGAAGCTTCCTCAGTTGGGGCACAGAGCAGAATGTCATCTACATATTGCAATACCCTGGCCTGAGGATGGGAAAACCTGGAGAGGTCCTTTCACAGTGACTGTTCAAACAAGTGAGGATGGTATCAAAATCTCTGAGGCAGCACTGTCCATTTTAATTAGGTGATTTGGCCAGAGGGATCTTTGAAGGCAAACAGTTGTTGAAAGTTAGGATGTAACAGTATGAAGAAAAAGGCATCCTTTAGATCTAGAACTGTGAACCATTTAGTTCCCTCAAATATAAGACCTAGCAAGGTATAGGGATTAGGGACCACTGGATAAACTGGGACTATGGCCTCATTAATGAGGTAGAGGTACTGAACTAGTCTCCATTCCCCATTGTTTTTTTTCGATTCTGATATTGGGGTATTGCAGGGGCTGTTACAGGGTTTGAGAAGGCCCTGCATTTTCAGGTTACCAATAATGGCTTCAATTTTTTTTCCTAGCCTCTGACTTTAGGGGATATTGTGTCTGGTTAGGGAAAGAAGAGGAATCCTTAAAGGGGATCCAGACTGGCTTAGTGGTTATAGCATGACCTATTCTTCTTTGAGTTGCCTATACTTCTGGATTAATACTAGCTTCCATCAGGGAGAGAAAAAGAGTTCGTCCCATGGGTATAAGGATGCTGGCCCTCATGTGAGCTAAAATGTCTGTATTTAATTAAGGAGTGGGACTTCCAGGAATGATTAAGAAGGCATGTATAAATAATAGGCTCCCCCAACTACAACTAGTGGGTTGAGGAAAATATTGGGTTATAATCTTCCCTGAGACATTCATCAATGTCATGCAATGGGAAGAGGGAAGGTCTGGGTTAGAGAGAAGAGAGAGACTAGATCCAGTATCCAGAAAGAGGTCTACCCTCCTTCCTTCAATTTCTAGAATCATCTGGGTCTCCTGAGCAGTAATGGCAGTTTGAACCACTGGAGCTGGGGGTCTGAGCCCAGGGACCTGTCTGTCTTGTTGGACCATCTGTGAGACTATCACTGAACCCGATGACCTCTATTTTTGTAGGCAGTCTAACCTCCAGTGGTTCCTGCCACAGGTTGGGCAGGGTTGAGGTGGTTCCTTCTTGCTGCCTGCAAAATCTTTCTTAAAGTGCCCTGACTTTCCACACTGTTAGCATTTAGTGGATGTACCTCGGGGATCCTGTACTCTGCAAGCCTGCAAAGCAGTCATTAGGGCCTCTGTTTTTCTTTTGTGTTCCCCCTCTTTCTCATGGGTCTCCTCCTGTTTCCTATTATAAAAGACCAAGGTGGCCACTATCAGGAGGTTTTCCAAGTTCTGTCTGGTCCTGTAGCCTGCTTCTGCAGGTTTCTTCTAATATTTGGAGTTCCCTGTGTAATAAACTTGTTATTTAGTATTAGCTGTCCCTTGACTGAATCGGGATAAAGAGGTGTGTTTTGTTAGTGCCTCTCTCGACCTTTCCATAAAAGCTGAGAGAGTCTCATCTGGCATTTGGTCTGTCATGGACAGTTACAGTAATTACAAGGTTTGGCCCTAGTTCTTCCTAGGCTGTCCACTGTGCTCATTAAAAAAGTGTTTCCTTTTCCATTTATCCGTGGAGTCAGGGTTGTGAAGAGGTACTGCCTCTCTTCCTGTCGGAAATGATTGTTCACCTATTTTTTCACCTTCCTTATTTTCACTTTTTCTCCTTAGTCTACCATAAGAAACATATTGCTCATGTCTGAAATTCTCTGCTGTCTGCAGAGCTGCTTGTTTTTCAGCAGCGGTTAGGGTTTGGCTTAGGAGCAACATAACATTCCTCCATGTGAAGTCAAACACCTGAGTTAAATTTTGGAAAGCGTCTATACACCTATCAGGGTCATCAGAAGATTGACATGAGTCTCTATTTGCTTAAGGTCCTGCAATGAGAAGGAAACCTGAACTCTAGTGACATCACTTCCATTGATCATTTCCTGTAGGGGTAAGAGTGAATTTGGGGGAATGGGGAGTTTTGGAGGTAGTAAAACTGGAGGAGCTGATGGTTCTGTTAAAGGGGGCCCCAAATAAGAACAAGAAGGGCTGGGGCACTCAAAAACTTCCTCAGATTGGCTTGTTACCCAAGGAGGTGTTTTTCTAATTTGGGGGAATCAGTCCATTTGGGCCTGCCTGATATGACTGCTAAAAGAGCTAGGTTGATTGTGCAATGCATGCAAAGGTCTGGATTGTCTCACAAGGCAAAGAGAGCCTGTACATAGGGGACCTCAAGCCATTTGCCCTTCCATCTACAGAAAATATCTAATTGTTGGATAGCATTAAATTCATGGCTTCCCTTAGCTGGCCAGGTTGATTCGAGATGGTAAGATGGCAACATCCTTCTGCAAAAGAAAATGAGCTTTTCAAAGTTATGGGGGTAAAAGGAGTCCCAGTGCTCCAGAATGTATTCAAGAGGAGTGAAGGCCAAAGATGGTCTGTTACTCACTTACAAAAGGAAGGGAGAAAAAGGTGCCCCTTTAGTTTCTTTTATTTTCTTTTCTTTGGAATGACCTTTGGTGTAGAGGAACATAGCGGGAGCATCCCCCAAACTGTTTTCCATTCTTGGTTCCCTGGGATCCAGCATCCACTAAAGGTGTCACCCATATTTGCAGGTATAAACCTTAGCCTTGGATCTAGAGGAGCTAGTTCATATTGTAACAGTTGTAAAGTGTACTCTGTTGAGCTCCATAATTTGCTATTATGGCCTGGACTAAAGCATTTATTCTTAGGCAGTGCCCCTGGTTAACATCCAGATATAAAATCCCCTTACTTGTTTAAATAACATTTTAATTGGAGGCAGAATAGGTGACTTAAAAGAGCATAGGGACTGAATGGCAGTTTTCCTGCTGATGGAACAGTATTGAGATGAAAATTTAATTTCAGAGGACATTTTTCTCCTTATTGCTGTAGACAGGGTTTTCCCATTCACAGAAGAGTCATAAGTCCTCTTCTCCAGTAGAGGGGTGAAAAGGGGAGGAGAATTGGGAAACTACAGTGTTTCAGCAAAAGACTGACAAGGTGCCTCATGGAGAGGATTCATATTATACTAGATGGTGCTATAGACATTAAAATATCACCTGCTCTCCAGACAAGGGTAGAGAGTGATACATTCACTGGGTTCGGGGATGGAGAGACCCTCTGTTCCTAGAAAATTACAAAAATGGCATTCCCTTGAGCTATATCCTTGGTTACTATGGCATTTGCTAATTTTGCTTAATAGGATTATTTCCCTGAGTGGTAAAAGTTTTTGCAACATTGCATATAGAGAGGGGACAGGAGAAATGGTGGTCACGGAAAGAAAAGAATACGAATTTTGGTAGAAAATGCCTGGAGATCCTGTTGCCAATGCCCAATGGGCATTCAGAGGTTGGGGTAAGTCCAGAAGCCTTCGGGTAGCACCGGGGTGTAGCTCTAGCCAGGAACTGTCAATTCCAGCCCCATGCAACAGCTAGGCTCTCCATGAAAAGAAACCAGTTCAAAACCGAGTTGACATTCCCAGAACCCTGAGGGCACTGGTGGATTTGCTAGGTTCTACCCAGCAAGACTGTCATCTGAGTCTTGAGAATGGTGGCCACCCTAATGGTCTCTTAACTCACCATATGACTCCCATTTCTTAGTTTGATTTTAAAATTGAGTGCAGAAGGCCCAGAAATGAAAGTAAATAGTTGGGGTCCACTCCTATACTCACCCTTCCTATCAATCTACCTTGGATCCTGAATGAGCTCCCACAATGAAATGGCCGCATTGTCTGGGGTGATACCCAATGTTCATTGTCTCATGGCCACAGAGGACAAGGACACCGACACATAAAGAGTGAGCTTGAGAGTGAAATTTTAATAGGTGAAAGAAAGAGAATAGCTATCTGTTGCAGAGATGGGTCCTAGAAAAATCGGTTGCTGGTCTTCAGTGAAATTCAGTGGGTTTTATAGATGAGCTGGTGAGGACATGGTGTCTGATTTACATAAGGCACAAAAAGCTGGTTAGACCAGGTGTGTCATTTGCATAGAGTGCAAATTTCTGATAACCCCCACCATAGTCTTTTATTATGTAGGCAAGTTCTCTGCCTGTGCTGCACCATGTTACCCAATTTCTTTGTTCCTTCACATGAGGTAACAAAAAAAGAAAGATGAAGCCTCCATGTTAGAAATTCATGGCCCCCAGGTAAACCTTTTCTATCTTCACAGCTACCAACATTCCCCCATGCAAGCTTCTAATTTCCTTATTTACATTTGCAGCTCTATTTTTCAATCCTGTATCAGATTGACTATTATCAAAAAGATAAAAGCTAACAAGTGTTGGTAAAGATGTAGAGAAAAGTAAACTGTTATACATTCTTTGTGGTATATAATATTTTTTTTATTTTCTGGAAAAATAATATGGGATTTTCTCAAAAATGACTATAGTTAGCAATAATGTATTACATATTTATTTTAAATGTTTATGTTACAAAGAAATCATAAATATTTGAGGTGATAGATATGCCAATTAGCCTAATTCTATGATTTCAGAATGCAAACATGTATCAGATCATCAATTGTTCCTCATAATACACAAAATCATTATTTGTCAATTAAAACTAAAATACAGGCTTGGCATGGTGGCTCACATCTGTAATCGAAGCACTTTTGGAGGCTGAGGCAGGTGGGTCTCGAAGTGAGGTGATTGAGACCATCCTGGTTAACATGGTGAAACCCCGTCTCTACTAAAAATACAAAAATTAGCTGGGCGTGGTGGCACATGGCTGTAGTCCCAGCTACTTGGATGGCTGAAGCAGGAGAATGGCATTAACCTGGGAGGTGGAGCTTGTAATGAGCTGAGATCACGCCACCACACTCCAGCCTGGGCGACAGAGTGAGACTCCATCTCAAAATAAAATAAAATAAAATAAAATAAAATAAAACACATAAAAATACAATGGGTTTATTTTCAGCTTAAAAGGTTATTAATAAAAAAAAAAAACAAGAAATGGGACAACAACAAACACTTCAGATGAGAATTTTATTTATTTAGATGTCATATTATACTATTCAAAGTATCCAATTGACAACCAAAAATGTGAAGGCATGTAAAGACTTGAATTAATAAATATGAGATTTTTGTAATTGCACATATCAACAAAATTTATGAGTAAAGATAGCAATCAATAAAAAGAGACCCTAAGGAAGACTCAACTTTGAACTTTCTAGAAAAATACTTAAAATCAGCTATTTTAAGTAATTATTTATATACTGTAAATATGTTTTATAGGCAAAAAAGCAGTAATATATCAGTAATATATAAAGAATTTAAAAATATGAGAACATCACATGAATAGATATGTAAATTATGAAAAGAAATCAAATACTTTAGTTGAAATTATAATAACTAAAATGATTAGAGAAGGCAGAAGGAAAAATTAGAAGGAAGGTAAATTAAGATTTTTTAGTCTGAGAAACAGAAAAACTGTGAAGCAAAAGTAACAAAATCCTTATGACACAACATTAACTTTACTGATATATACACAATGGGAGTCCCAGGAAAAATGGGAGAGTCAGAGATAAGTGAGGACCAATATTTGAAGTCATCATGGTCAAAAACATCACAAATTATATGAAATGTATAAATCTACCCATCTAAGAATCTCAACAACCTCCAAGTAACATAAACTCAAAAGATCTAAAGTGAGGCACATCATAAGTAACCTACAGAAAGACCAAAAAATTATTTGGAAAATAGAGAGAAGTGAATTACCAGATACACACACACACACACACACACACACACACACACACACACAAACACACACACACACATATCTTTGTATCTGGTCCTAAATAAGAATAACAGATGATTACTAATAATAAACCATGGAGGCTGGAAAGAAGTGGGATGGCATACAGAAAGGAAAAACAAAACGGTCAAATAAGAATTCTATAGTTTGCAAATTATTCTTCAAAAATGAAAACAAAAACAATGGGATATAAAATATTAAAAAGAAATGGAAATTCTAGAGCCAAAAACTGAATAACTAAATTTAAAAATTGAGCAACACATAGGCTCAAAATAAAGGGATGGAGGAAGATCTAACAAGAAAATGGAAAACACAAAAAAGCAGGGATTGCAATCTAGTCTCTGATAAAACAGATTTTAAACCAACAAAGATCAAAAAAGACAAAGAAGGCCATTACAGAGTGGTAAAGGGATTAATTAAATAAGAAGAACTAATGATCCTAAATATATATGCACCCAACACAGGAGCACCTACACTCATAAAAGTAACTCCTTAGAAACTTACAAAGAGACTTAGACTCCCACACAGTAATAATGGGAGACTTTAACACCCCATTGTCAACATTAGACAGATCAATGAGACAGAGAGTTAACAAGCATATTCTGGAATTGAACTCAGCCCTGAACCAAGTAGACCTAATAGACATCTACAGAACTCTCCACCCCAAATCAACAGAATATACATTCTTCTCAGCACCACATTGCACTTATTCCAAAATTGACCACATAGTTGGAAGTAAAGCACTCCTCAGCAAATGTACAAGAACAGAAATTATAACAATCTGTCTCTCAGACCACAGTGCAATCAAACTAGAACTCAGGATTAAGAAACTCACTCAAAACCTCTCAACTACATGGAAACTGAACAACCTGCTCCTGAATGACTACTGGGTCCATAACGAAATGAAGGCAGAAATAAAGATGTTTTTTGAAACCAATGAGAACAAAGATACAACATACCAGAATCTCTGGGACACATTTAAAACAGTATGTAGAGGGAAATTTATAGCACTAAATGCCCACAAGAGAAAACAGGAAAGATAAAAAACTGACATCTTAACATCTCAATTAAAAGAACTAGAGAAGCAAGAGCAAACACATTCAAAAGCTAACAGATGGCAAGAAATAACCAAGATCAGAGCAAAACTGAAGGAGATACAGACAAGTAAAACCCTTCAGAAAATCACTGAATCCAGGAGCCAGTTTTTTGAAAAGCTCAACAAAATTGATAGACCGCTAGCAAGACTAATAAAGAAGAAAAGAGAGAAGAATCAAATAGATGCAGTAAAAAATGATAAAGAGGATATCACCACCGACCCCACAGAAATACAAACTACCATCAGAAATACTATAAACATCTTTATGCAAATAAACTAGAAAACTTAGAAGAAATGGATAATTACTTGGACACTTACACACTCTCAACACTAAATCAGGAAGAAGTTGAATCCCTGAATAGACCAATAGCAGGCTCTGAAGTTGAGGCAATAATTAATAGCCTACCAACCAAAAAAAGTCCAGGAACAGACGGATTCACAGATGAATTCTACCAGAGGTACAAGGAGGAGCTGGTACCATTCCTTCTGAAACTATTCCAATCAATAGAAAAAGAGGGAATCCTCCCTAACTCATTTTATGAGGCCAATATCATCCTGATACCAAAGCCTGGCAGAGACACAACAAAAAAAGAGAACTTTAGACCAATATCCCTGAAGAACATCAATGCAAAAATCCTCAATAAAATATTGGCAAACCGAATCCAGCAGCATATCAAAAAGCTTATCCACCATGATCAAGTGGACTTCATCCATGGGATGCAAGGCCGATGGAACAAACACAAATCAATAAACGTAATCCAGCTTATAAACAGAACCAAAGACAAAAACCACATGATTATCTCAATAGATACAGAAAAGGCCTTTGACAAAATTCAGCAGCCCTTCATGGTTAAAAACTCTCAATAAAGTCATTATTGATGGAACATATCTCAAAATAATAAGAGCTATTTAGTCAGACTCACAGCCAATATTACACTGAATGGGCAAAGACTGGAAAAATTCCCTTTGAAAACTGGCACAAGACAGGGATACCCTCTCTCACCACTCCTATTCAACATAATGTTGGAAGTTCTGGCTAGGGCAATCAAGCAAGAGAAAGAAATAAGTGTATTCAGTTAGGAAAAGAAGAAGTCAAATTGTCCCTGTTTGCAGACGACATGATTGTATATTTAGAAAACCCTATCGTCTCAGCCCAAAATCTCCTTAAGCTGATAAGTAACTTCAGCAAAGTTTCAGAATACAAAATCAATGTGCAAAAATCACAAGCATTCTTATACACCAGTACCAGACAGACAGAGAGCCAAATCATGAATGAACTCCCATTCATAATTGCTTCAAAGAGAATAAAATACCTAGGAATCCAACTTACAAGGGATGTAAAGGACTTCTTCAAGGAGAACTACAAACCACTGCTCAGTGAAATAAAAGAGGACACAAACAAATGGAAGAACATACCATGCTCATGGATAGGAAGAATCAATATTGTGAAAATGGCCCTACTGCCCAAGGTAATTGATAGATTCAATGCCATCCCCATTAAGCTACCAATGAGTTTATTCACAGAATTGGAAAAAACTGCTTTAAGGTTCATATGGAACCAAAAAGGAGCCCGCATTGCCAAGACAATCCTAAGCCAAAACAACAAACCTGGAGGCATCACACTACCTGACTTCAAACTATACTACAAGGCTACAGTAACCAAAACAACATGGTACTGGTACCAAAACAGAGATATAGACCAATTGGACAGAACAGAGCCCTCAGAAATAATACCACACATCTACAACCATCAGATCTTTGACAAACCTGACAGAAACAAGAAATGGAGAAAAGATTCCCTATTTAATAAATGGTGCTGGGAAAATTGGCTAGCCATAAGTAGAAAGCTGAAACTGGATCCTTTCCTTACTCCTTATACGAAAATTAATTCAAGATGGATTAGAGACTTAAATGTTACACCTAAAACCATAAAAACCCTAGAAAGAAACCTAGGTAATACCATTCAGGAAACAGGCATGGACAAGGACTGCATGTCTAAAACACCAAAAGCAATGGCAACAAAAGCCAAAATTGACAAATGGGATCTAATTAAACTAAAGAGCTTCTGCACAGCAAAATAAACTACCATCAGAGTGAACAGGCAACCTACAGAATGGGAGAAAATTTTTGCAATCTACTCGTCTGACAAAGGGCTAATATCCAGAACTTACAAAAAACTGGTGTATAAGAATGCTTGTGATTTTTGCACATTGATTTTGTATCCTGAGACTTTGCTGAAGTTGCTTATCAGTTTAAGGAGATTTGGGGCTGAGATGATGGGGTTTTCTAAATATACAATCATGTCGTCCGCAAACAGGGACAATTTGACTTCTTGTTTTCCTAACTGAATACCGTTTATTTCTTTCACTTGCCTGATTGCCCTAGCCAGAACTTCCAACACTATGTTGAATAGGAGTGGTGAGAGAGGGCATCCCTGTCTTGTGCCAATTTTCAAAGGGAATTTTTCCAGTTTTTGCCTATTCAGTATGATATTGACTGTGGGTTTGTTATAAATAGCTCTTATTATTTTGAGATACGTTCCACCAATACCGAATTTATTGAGAGTTTTTAGCATGAAGGGCTGTTGAATTTTGTCAAAGGCCTTTTCTGCATCTATTGAGATAATCATGTGGTTTTTGTCATTGGTTCTGTTTATATGCTGGATTACGTTTACTGATTTGTGTATGTTGAACCAGCCTTGCATCCCAGGGATGAAGCCCAGTTGATCATGGTGGATAAGCTTTTTGATGTGCTGCTAGATTCGGTTTTCCAGTGTTTTATTAAGGATTTTTGCATTGATGTTCATCAGGGATATTGGTCTAAAATTCTCTTTTTTTGTTGTTGTGTCTCTGCAAGGGTATGGTATCAGAATAAGGTTGGCCTCATAAAATGAGTTAGGGAGGATTCCCTCTTTTTCTATTGATTGGAATAGTTTCAGAAGGAATGGTACCAGCTCCTCCTTGTACCTCTGGTAGAATTCAGCTGTGAATCCGTCTGGTCCTGGACTTTTTTTGGTTGGTAGGCTATTAATTATTGCCTCAACTTCAGAACCTGCTATTGGTCTATTCAGGGATTCAACTTTTTACTGGTTTAGTCTTGGGAGAGTGTAAATGTCCAGGAAATTATCCATTTCTTGTAGATTTTCTAGTTTATTTGTGTAGAGGTGTTTATAGTATTCTCTGATGGTAGTTTGTATTTCTGTGGGGTCGGTGGTGATATCCCCTTTATCACTTTTTATTGCATCTATTTGATTCTTCTCTTTTTTCTTCTTTATTAGTCTTGCTAGCAGTCTGTCAATTTTGTTGATCTTTTCAAAAAACCAGCTCCTGGATTCATTGATTTTTTGGAGGGTTTTTTTGTGGTTCTATCTCCTTCAGTTCTGTTCTGATCTTAGTTATTTCTTGCCTTCTGCTAGCTTTTGAATGTATTTGCTCTTGCTTCTCTAGTTCTTTTAATTGTGAGGTTAGAGTGTCCATTTTAGATCTTTCCAGCTTTCTCTTGTAGGCATTTAGTGCTATAAAT
Organism: Theropithecus gelada; assembly: GCF_003255815.1. Classification (NCBI taxonomy): domain Eukaryota; kingdom Metazoa; phylum Chordata; class Mammalia; order Primates; family Cercopithecidae; genus Theropithecus; species Theropithecus gelada. The sequence goes on along the minus strand of NC_037689.1, from coordinate 71,198,376 downwards.
TTCCTTCTACACACTGCATTAAATGTGTCCCAGAGATTCTGGTATGTTGTATCTTTGTTCTCATTGGTTTCAAAGAACATCTTTATTTCTGCCTTCATTTCATTATGAACCCAGTAGTCTTTCAGGAGCAGGTTGTTCAGTTTCCATGTAGTTGAGCGGTTTTGATTGAGTTTCTTAGTCCTGAGTTCTAGTTTGATTGCACTGTGGTCTGAGAGACAGATTGTTATAATTTCTGTTCTTGTACATTTGCTGAGGAGTGCTTTACTTCCAACTATGTGGTCAATTTTGGAATAAGTGCAATGTGGTGCTGAGAAGAATGTATATTCTGTTGATTTGGGGTGGAGAGTTCTGTAGATGTCTGTTAGGTCTGCTTGATGCAGAGATGAGTTCAATTCCTGGATATCCTTGTTAACTTTCTGTCTCATTGATCTGTCTAATGTTGACAATGGGGTGTTGAAGTCTCCCATTATTATTATATGTGAATCTAAGTCTCTTTGTAAGTCTCTAAGGATTTGCTTTATGAATCTGGGTGTTCCTGTATTGGGTGCATATATATTTAAGATAGTTAGCTCTTCCTGATGAATTGATCCCTTTACCATTATGTAATGGCCTTCTTTGTCTCTTTTGATCTTTGATGGTTTAAAGTCTGTTTTATCAGAGACTAGGATTGCAACCCCTGCTTTTTTTTGTTCTCCATTTGCTTGGTAGATCTTCCTTCATCCCTTTATTTTGATCCTATGTGTGTCTCTGCATGTGAGATGGGTGTCCTGAATACAGCAAACTGATGGGTCTTGACTCTTTTTCCAGTTTGCCAGTCTGTGTCTTTTAATTGGAGCATTTAGTCCATTTACATTTAAGGTTAATATTGTTATGTGTGAACTTGATCCTGTCATTATGACATTAACTGGTTATTTTCCTCATTAGTTGATGCAGTTTCTTCCTAGCATCGATGGTCTTTACATTTTGGCATATTTTTGCAATGGCTGGTACCGGTTGTTCCTTTCCATGTTTAGTGCTTCCTTCAGGGTCTCTTGTAAGGCAGGCCTGGTGGTGACAAGATCTCTAAGCATTTGCTAATCTGTAAAGGATTTTAATTCTCCTTCCCTTATGAAACTTAGTTTGGCTGGATATGAAATCCTAGGTTGAAAATTCTTTTCTTTAAGAATGTTGAATATTGGCCCCCACTCTCTTCTGGCTTGTAGAGTTTCTGCTGAGACATCTGCTGTTAGTCTGATGGGCTTCCCTTTGTGGCTAAGCCGACCTTTCTCTCTGACTGCCCTTACCAGTTTTTCCTTCATTTCAACCCTGGTGAATCTGACAATTACGTGTCTTGGAGTTGCTCTTCTCGAGGAGTATCTTTGTGGCATTCTCTGTATTTCCTGAATTTGAATGTTGGCCTGCCTTACTACGTTGGGGAAGTTCTCCTGGATGACATCCTGAGGAGTGTTTTCCAACTTGGTTCCATTTTCCCCCTCACTTTCAGGCACCCCAGTCAGATGTAGATTTGGTCTTTTCACATAATCCCATACTTCTTGAAGGCTTTTTTCATTTCTTTTCCCTCTTTTTTCTTTAGACTTCACTTCTTGCTTCATTTCATTCATTTGATCCTCAATCGCTGATACTCTTTCTTCCAGTTGATCGAGTCAGTTACTGAAGCTTGTGCATTTGTCATGTATTTCTCATGTCATGGTTTTTATCTCTGTCAGTTCGTTTATGGCCTTCTTGGCATTGATTATTCTAATTATCCATTCTTCCATTCTGTTTTCAAGATTTTTACTTTCTTTACGCTGGGTATGTAATTCCTCCTTTAGCTCTGAGAAGTTTGATGGACTGAAGCCTTCTTCTCTCAACTCGTCGAAGTCATTCTCCATCCAGCTTTGATTTGTTGCTGGCGATGAGCTGCGTTCCTTTGGAGGGGTAGATGCGCTCTTATTTTTTGAATTTCCAGCTTTTCTGCCCTGCTTTTTCCCCATCTTTGTGGTTTTATCTGCCTTTGGTCTTTGATGATGGTGACGTACTGATGGGGTTTTGGTGTGGGTTTCCTTCCTGTTTGTTAGTTTTCCTTCTAACAGTCAGGACCCTCAGCTGTAGGTGTGTTGGACATTGCTTGAGGTCCACTCCAGACCCTGTTTGCCTGGGTATCAGCAGCAGAGGCTGCAGAAGATAGAATATTGCTGAACAGTGAGTGTACCTGTCTCATCCTTGCTTTGGTAGCTTTGTCTCAGGGGTGTACCCTGCCGTGTGAGGTGTGCAGTTTCAATCTGCCCCTAGTGGGTGAAGTCTCCCAGTTAGGCTACTCAGGGGTCAGGGACCCACTTGAGCAGGCAGTCTGTCCCTTCTCAGATCTCAACCTCTGTGTTCGGAGATCCACTGCTCTCTTCAAAGCTGTCAGACAGGGTCGTTTGCATCTGCAGAGGTTTCTGCTGCTTTTTTTGTTGTTGTTGTTTAGCTGTGTCCTGTCCCCAGAGGTGGAGTCTACAGAGACAGGCAGGCCTCCTTGAGCTGCTGTGGGCTCCACCCAGTTCGAGCTTCCCAGAGGCTTTGTTTACCTACTTAAGCCTCAGCAATGGTGGGCGCCCCTCCCCCAGACTTGCTGCTGCCTTTCTGTTAGATCGCCCACTGGTGTGCTAGCAATGAGGGAGGCTCCGCCCTCCCGGTCATGGATGGGATATAATCTCCTGGTGTGCCGTTTGCTAAGACCCTTGGTAAAGTGCTGTATTGGGGTGGAAGTTAAATGATTTTTCCAGGTGTTGTGTGTCTCAGTTCTCCTGGCTAGGAAAAAGGATTCCATTCCCCCTTGCACTTCCCAGGTGAGGCGATGCCTAACCCTGCTTCGGCTCTGGCAGTTTTGGCTGCAGCAGTTGACCAGCACTGATTGTGTGGCACTCCCTAGTGAGATGAACCCAGTACCTCAGTTGAAAATGCAGAAATCACCCATCTTCTGTGTTGCTGGCGCTGGGAGCTGGAGACTGGAGCTGTTCCTATTCAACTATCTTGCTCTGCCCCTGACCTCAATTGCACTTCATGGTGTTATAATATTTTGTGATTTTCTGTGTGCTTATGATTATTAGTGAGTTGTGTACTTTCAGATAATTTCTTATTGTTCATTATGCCTTGTTTTTCAGTATTGAAGAACTTTGTTTAGCATTTCTTTTAGAACAGGTCTAGTGTTGATGAAATTCCTCAGCTTTTCCTTTTCTGGTAAGGTCTTTATCTCTCCTTCATGTTTGATTAATATTTTCACTGGATATACTATCCTATAGTAAACAGATTTTTCTTTGGCCCTTAACTGTGTCATGCCACTGTCTTCTGGTCTTTGATGTTTCCACCAAAAATTCTGCTGCTAGATGTATTGGAGCTCCACTATATGTTATTTGTTTCATTTGCTTTGCTGCTTTTAGGATCCTTTTTTATCCTTGACCTTTGAAAGTTTAGTTATTTAACGCATTGAGGTAACCTGCTTTAGGTTAAATCTGCTTGGTGTACCATAACCTTCTTGTACTTGAATGTTGATATTTTTGGCTAGGTTTGAGAAGTTGTCTGTTATTATCCCTGTGAATAAATTGTCTACCCATATCTCTTTCTCTACCTCGTCTTTAAGTCCAGTACTTTTAAATTTGCCCTTTTGAGGATATCTTTTAGATAGCTAGGCATACTTTATTATTTTATATACTTTCTTCTTTTGATTCTTCTGACAAATTATTTCCTCTGTGTGATAAATTCTTCCATTAAGAAACTGATGTATTCTTTCATATGCCAATTGCATTTTTCAATTCCAGATTTTCTGCTTCATTCTTTTAATTATTTCAATCTCTTTGCTACATTTTTTCTCATGGAATTTTGAATTCCTTCACTGTGTTATTTTTAATTTCTCTGGGTTTCCTCAAAATAGATATTTTTGAATTATCTGTCTAAACAGTCGTATATCTGTTTCTCCAGGATTGGTTTACAGTGGCTTATTTAGTTCATTTTGTGAGTTTATGTTTTCATGGCTAGTCTTGGTGCTTGTAGACATTCATTGGTTTCTGGGCATTGATGAGTGAGCTATTTTTTTGTAGTCTTTGAAATCTGGCATTCACAATCTGTGCTTATCTTTTGGGAGAAGGCTTTCCAGGTATTCAAACTGACTTGGTCTCCCAGTCCAGTGACACTGTGGTTCTTACAGGCTTTTAGAGGTATCATCTTGGTGGTCTTGGATACAAACGGCATGTTTCTCCCTGTACTGAGCTGCCTGGAGATGGGGTGAAGTGATACTAGTACACCTGTGTTCACGACTACTGAATCTGCCCTGGATCATACCTGAAGCCAGCACATCACAGGGATTCAACCACAGCCCACTCTAACCACTACCTGCTACCTTCTGTGTTCACTCACGGACCAAGGTCTCTACAATTAGCAGACTGCAAAGCCAGTCAGTTTTGTGTACTTCTTTTCAGTGTGACAAGTTCCTCCAGGCCCTGGGTGGGTCCAGAGATGCTGTCTGGATGTCAGAGATTGGAGTATAAAACCTTAAAGGTGTTCTATTCTACTATGGTGAACCTGGCATTCAAACCACAAGATGTCATTCCAGCTCTTTCCTCCCCCTTCTAAAAGCAAAGACGCTTCTCTCCATGGCCATCACCACCATTGGCCCATGAGCAGTTCTTTCATTTTCCTGCCAGTGTTTACTTAAGACCCAAGTCCTCTTCAGTCAGCTTGTGGTGAATATTGCCAGGCCTCAGAGTCACCCTTCAAGGCCCCTGTTTCCCAGGACAGGTCCAGAAATGATGTCTACCACCCTGGGACTTGTCTCAGAAACACCAAGAGGCCAATTTGTACTGTATTCCACTGTGGTTGAGCTGGTACCTGAAACCAGCACATCTCAGCCTCACCCAAGGCCCATGGTGTAGTACCTAGGTATTACTGTTGATTATTTAGTGCCCTGGGGCTTTTTAGTCAGCTAGTGATGTACCTTTCCAGAACTGGGTTCTTTCCTTCAATGCAGCACGTTGCCTTCTGGCTCAGAGTTTGTTTAAAAATATCATCTGGAAGCTTGACCCTGGGATGGGAACCTCCTGACTCTGGTGCCCTGTCATACAGTGGCTGAGCTGATATCCAAGATGCAAGATAAAATCTTCTTTACTCTTCTTTCTCCTTTCCTCAAGAAGAAGAAATGAATCACTTTAATTGCAGTGAACTGCACTTCCTTTGGTTGGAGGAGGGGTGGTGCAGGCGCTACTCCATTCACCATTCACTCCAGCTCGTGTCTCACTAGGTAACACACTGCCCCAGTCCACTTTCTCTAAGCCCAGCACAGCATCAAACCTTGCCTAAGAATTGCAGTCCTTGTATCCTAGACTGCCATTTATCATCATAGAGGACCCAAGGACACTTTAACTCATGGTGGCAAGGTTTGCCAAAACTCAAATTCAGACTGTCCCCTTACCTATGCTGGTTCAAATGCACCCTCTGTGTGTGGCTACTGTCTGATTTCAGCATGCTTTTGTTTTCTGCTGTAACAGTGCAGCAGTGATTTCAATGCAACCTTTCCCAATCACTTAGTTCTCCCTTTACCAATTCTTCTCCAGAGATTCTCCTTGCCATGAAGCCACTGCTGGGGGAGAGAATAGTGGAGGCATTGGCAATTGAAGACAGTCTTTTCTCCCTCTTCAGTGCTTCTTTCAATGATATAAATTTAAAGCCAGATATTGTTATTGCTCAACTAAATTTTGGTTTTATGGAGGAGCTTTTTGTGTGGATAGTTGTTAAAAGTTGGTGTTCATGCAAGGGGTTGATTGGTAAAGCCTTCTATTTGATCATCTTGCACCACCCTAACATACTTTTCTCAATTGCACTAAAACATTCCTCATGATACTTCATATGTTGGTCCAAAACCAATATTTAATAAATTGAAGATTTAAATCATATTAAGTACCTTTTACAATGACAATAATATAAAACAAAAAATTAACAGCTAAAGAAGTCCTGAAAAGTTAAACAAAATTAATTTATACAAGTTACTTTTGAACAACTAATTGATCAAAAATAAATCAAAGAGGAAACAAAATAAATCTTGAGACAAACAAAAACGAATACACAATATACCAATCTTATGAGATATAGCAAAGGCAGTTCTAAGAGGAAGATTTACAGCAATAAAAGCCTACATTAAAAAAAAAATCTCAAATACACAGCATAACTTTACACCTCAAAGAAGTAGAAAAAAATCTATGTCCAAAGTAAATGTAATAAAATCACAAAGATCAGAACAGAAATAAAATAATAGACTAGAAGAAACAATATAAACAATCAATTAAACTGTTTATTTTTTGTGCTCATCATCACTGGCCATCAGAGAAATGCAAATCAAAACCACAATGAGATACCACTTCACACCTGTTAGAATGGCGATCATTCAAAAGTCAGGAAACAACAGGTGCTGGAGAGGATGTGGAGAAATAGGAACACTTTTACACCGTTGGAGGAATTGTAAACTAGTTCAACCATTATGGAAAACAGTATGGCGATTCCTCAACGATCTAGAACTAGAAATATCATATGACCCAGCCATCCCATTACTGGGTATATACCCAAAGGATTATAAATCATGCTGCTATAAAGACACATGCACACGTATGTTTATTGCAGCACTATTCACAATAGCAAAGACTTGGAATCAACCCAAATATCCACCAGTGACAGACTGGATTAAGAAAATGTGGCATATATACACCATGGAATACTATGCAGCCATAAAAAAGGATGAGTTTGTGTCCTTTGTCGGGACATGGATGCAGCTGGAAACCATCATTCTCAGCAAATTATGGCAAGAACAGAAAACCAAACACCGCATGTTCTCACTCATAGGTGGGAACTGAACAATGAGATCACCTGGACTTGGGAAAGGGAACCTCACACACCGGGGCCTATCACGGGGAGGGGGGAGGGGGGAGGGATTGCATTGGGAGTTCTACCTGATGTAAATGACGAGTTGATGGGTGCTGACGAGTTGATGGGTGCGGCACACCAACATGGCACAAGTATACATATGTAACAAACCTGCACGTTATGCACATGTACCCTAGAACTTAAAGTATAATAATAATAATAAATAAATAAAATAAAAAATAAAAAAACTGTTTATTTTTTGAAAAGGTAAACACAGTTGACAGACTCTTATACTAATAACAACAAATATTCAAATAAATAAAATTAGAAATAAAAGAATAGACATTACAACCGATACCACAGAAATATGAATTGTGAATTATAGACGAGTATAATAAACAGCTGTCTACTAACAAATTGGATTACACAGATAAAAAGTATAAATTCCTAGCAATATACAACAAACAAATATTGACTCACACAGAAATAGAAAATCTGAACAGGCCAATAAAAAGTAATAGATTAAATCAGTAATAAAATGTCTTCCAGCAAAGGGAAAAGAAAACATAAACCTGTTGGCTTCACAGTTACATTTTACCAAACATTAAAAAAAAATAACACTGATCTTCCCCAATATTTTCCTAAAAAGTGAAGAGAAAAAATACTTTTATATTTCTTTTTCCTGGCTAGAATTACCTTCACATTTAAGTCGTATCACAAGTAAAGATTACAGGACAGTATCTCTCATGAGCGTTTGTACTAGTAACCATTCTCCAGAGAACAGAACAGGATATATGTGTATATGCAAGGGAGTTTATTAAGGAGAATTAACTCACATGATTACAAAGTGAAGTCTGATCATAGGCCATCTGCAAGTTGGGGAGCAAGGAAGACAGTAGTGGCTCAGTCCAAACCCCAAAGCCTAAAAAGTAGTGAAGCCAACAGTGCAGCCATCAGTATGTGGCTTAAGGCCCAAGAGCCACTGGCAAACCAATGGTGGAAGTCCAAGAGTTAAAAGGCCAAAGAACCTGGAATCTGATGTTCAAGGGCAGGAAGCATCCAGCAGGAGAAAGATGAAAACCAGAAGACTCAGCAAGACAGCTTATTTCAGCTTCTTCCACCTGCCTTTTCTAGCCTTACTGGCAGCTGAGTGGATGATGCCCACCCACATTGAGGGTGGATCTCCCTCTTCCAGTCCACTGACTCAAATGTTAATCTCCTCTGACAACACCTCACACACACACACTCAGAAACAATACTTTACATCCTTCAATTCAATTAAGTTGACATCTAATATTATACATTACAACATAAATGCAGATAGCCTCAACAAATTATTAGCAAACCTAATTCAGCAGCACATTAAAATAATCATACACCATGATCAAGTGAAATTTATCCCTGGGGTGCAAGGATGGCTCAAGAAGCATATGGAAATCAATAAATGTGATACATTATACTAACAGAATGAAGTCTAATAATTATATCATCTCAATACATGCAGAAAAAGCATTTGACAGAACACATTCTTTTATGATAAAAACTCTCAGCAAGTTAGGTGTAAAAGTAAATTACATCAAAACAATCAAAGCTGTATATTACAAGTCCACAGCTAACATCATACGATTTTTCTCTAGGATCCAGATGAAGAAAAGAATACCTACGTTCAACACTTCTACTCAGCAAAGCACTGGAAGTTCTAGCCATAAAAGTTAGGCAAGAAAAAAATCTGCATCAAAATACAAAAGGAAGAAGATAAATTTTCAGATTGCATAAATGTATATATGTATAACCCTGAATGCTACAGCAAAAACTTGTTAGCAATAATAAGAAAATTTGTAGGGTTTTTTAAAAAAATTTTGCATTGTTTCTATAGACTAATGACAAACTATTACAGTAAAATAAAAAATCTCATTTATAATATCATTCAAAAATATTTAGAAATGAATTTAACAAAGGAGGTGAAATATTGCACATTGAAAACTATAAGACATTGATCAAAGAAATTCAAGATGATACAAATAAATGTAAAAATATCCTATGTTCATGGATTGGAAGAATATATATTGTTAAAATGTCCATATTTCCCAAAATGATCTACCAACGGAATGCATTTCTTATCAAATTTCAATAATATTTTCCCAGAAATGGGAAAAAATTCTAAAGCATGTATGAGTCTACAATAGACCCAGAACAACAAAGCAATGTTGAACAAAAAGAACAATGCTGTAAGCGTAACACTATCTAATCTTAAAATATACTACATCAGGTATACCTGATGTAAATGACGAGTTGATGGGTGCTGACGAGTTGATGGGTGCAGCACAGCAACATGGCACAAGTATACATATGTAACAAACCTGCACGTTACGCACATGTACCCTAGAACTTAAAGTATAATAATAATAATAAATAAATAAAAAATAAAAAAAATTTAAAAAAAATAAAAAATATACTACAAATATATCTTAATTAAAACAGTATTATACTAGCATAAAAACAAACACATAGACTAATAAAACAGAATGGAGAACACAGAAATAAATCCACAAAGGTACTGTTGATTATTTTACAAGTTGCCAAACACACTCAATGGAGAAAGGATAGTCTTTTCAATAAATCATATTAGGAAAACTTGGTATCAACTTACTGAAAAATAAATTTGACATTTATATCACACACCATATATGACAATCAACTTATAATGCAATAAAGACTTATATGTAACACAAGATACTGTATAATTGCTAGAACAATGCATATGAGAAAAGTTCATTGGATATTGGTCTTGACAAATATGTTTTAGATATGACCCCAAACACAGGCAAGCAAAGCAAACAGAAAAACGAGATTGTATCAAAATAAAAGGAATCTACACTGCAAAGAAAAACAATCAATATAATAAAGAGACAACCTATAGAATAGGAGAAAATATTTGCAAACCATAAATCTGACAGTGAACTAATATTTAAAATATATTGGGAACTCATACCACTCAATATAAATTAAACAAATAATTTGATTTTTAAAAGTGGGTAAATGACCTGAATAGACATTTCTCATGTGAAGATATACAAGCAGTTAACAAGTATATTAAAATAGTGCTCAGTGCTGTTAATGCTGTTAATGTCCCGAAGTCCAAAGGCCTAAGGACCTGGAGTCTGATGTTCAAGGGCAGGAGGAGAGGAATCAAGTATCCAGCATGGGAAGAGAGGGAGAACACCACAAGACTCAGCAAGCAAAATTATTACTCCTTCTTCCACCTGCTTTGTTCTTGCCTTTCTGGCAGCGAATCGAATGGTGTCCACCCACACTGGGGATGGATCTTGCTCTTCCCGTCCACTGACTCAACTGTCAATCTCCTCTGGCAACACCCTCACAGACACACCCAGGAACAGTGCTTCACCAGCCATCTGGGCATTCTCAAGCCAGTCAAGTTGACACGTAATACTAACCATTGTTAGGATGATCAGACCCAACACCAGGTCGTGGGGGCGACAAAGTCCATTGGAGTCAAAGGAATGAGAAAAAGGCAGTTTGAGAGAGAAAATGGGACCAGGGGGCCATCGGGAGCGAGGAGGCTGTGAAGACCCTGAGCTCTGGGAACCCACGCTATTTATTGGTGCTCAAACAAACAGGTGGTGAGGATGTGGAGGTTGAAAGGAAACAGTGTATCAAGTGAGCGAGAGACATATTGCTGCTTGAGATAATGGGAGTGCTAGAAGCAAAGAGCCAGCAAGTCTAGGAGACATGCAAGCCCTGCCTCAGCTTCTCTCCCAACAATCAGTTTTTCTCCCAACAACCATCACACTGGGCTAATATCAAAATATCAGCAGGACTGCTTTTTTTCTGGGAATTCTAGAGGAAATTTCAGTTTCTTTATTTTTCCAATTTCTAAACGCTGTTCACATTCTTTGGTTTTTATATCTTTCTTATCTCTTCAAAGCCAATCATCACCAGTCAAGTCTTTCTCACACTTCATTACTCTGACATTGACTAATTTACCTTCCTTTTCCATTTTTAAGAGTTCTTGTGATTACATTAGATTTTCTTGAATAGTTCAGCATAATGAGTCAAATTATTAATATGGTCAAGTGATTAATAATGTTAATTTTACCTACACCTTGAATTCCATTTGTGATGTGACATTACATATTCACAGGTGCTGTGGATTATAACATGTAGATTTGAGGGGCCATCATTCTGCCTATTGCACTATGTCACCACCAGTTATTTATTTATACATGTTTATTTTCTTATAGGCCAAGTCAAATGCATTTCAGGAAATAGAGTACAATTGTAAATGTATTTATTAAATGTAGCCATTGTTCATCAAATTTCCATTTATTTATTCACTATCTATTGAGCACATACTATGTGCTAGATATAACAAACATGGCATGCTCCCTGCTCTTAAGAAAATCTTATTTATCCACAGTGGATGAATTTTAAGAGGCAGATGCCCCTAAGTCTTTGGTTTTTTGCTTCTCTGCTTCTTAACCCAGTTGTTCTGTGTAGTTAATAAGATGTAAGCAGATATGTAAGTGTATTTAAGTAAAATCATAATTAAAAGAGCCCTGCAGTGAATGTTTATGCACAGCAAATCATTCTTAAATAATGAAAACAACCACTTTCTGATGTATCCATCTTGTAACGTTTTATTTCAGGTACCTAAAACTCCCCACTTTAAAAATACCTGTCCAATCTTACCCTTCATCCCTGTCAAATCAGCCACAAATTGCCAGGGCCAACAGTATAACTTACCTATTTTCATAGAAAGCAGCAAAAATTGCTTTTGTATTTCTTTTCTCTCTTCCTGCTCTAATTTTCCTTTTCTTTACTCTGTGTCTCTTCACTGATATTTCTGTTAGTTTTACCTTAGGCAATTTCTTTCATGGCATCTTCTTTAATCCAATTTTTCATTTTTATTTTGCCAATTTTTACTCCCCTTTTTTACACAAAAAGCTCTTGCTTGCAACCCACATTTTGTTCTATTTTGAAATCAAATATAATAATCACATACCGTAGTCATAATTTATAGGCTTATACACAAATGTTAATTATAGAAGCTTATCACATATTCTTATGGAGTGCATGAGAGTGTAGCCAATTATAAAAAAATAACAAATATGATCAACCACCAAAGTGCCCAAAAGTGTCCAGAAGTTCTCAGTGGACTCATTCTAGAAGAATTTTACTTCCTCTTCATCTTTGTTAAACCTAGAGGTTAATGCCTTTACACTTAAGGTCATAGGTCACAGCACACTAAGACCATAATGATGAAGGGTGTATAGCAACCCTGATGTAAACAGATTCTCCATAATAAAAAGTAACCACACAAAACTGTGGCAAGACTCATCTCCATGGCACCTCAGCTGAGGTTTCCTTTTAGCCAGAGAAAAAGAGGCTCGTACACTTTGAAACTTATGATTTGTTTAAGCTTGGACAAACTAACTTCTCTAAGCCCCAATTTCAACTTATTCCAAGTGAAGATAGCTTTATCCTTTGCTCACAATATTAGCTCCTTTTACTTTTCTCTTTACAAATTATAATTTTTTAGATAAACTAGTATCTGCTATGAATAAAGAGTAACACACTCAGACCGTCAAATTGCACTTATTTAAGTCAAGAGATTGAGATGCGATAGAACTTCATACTCAAAGTTTACCAACTTGAAGCAGAATCAGCAAAGAAATTCTCAACTTTTTATCATCATCATCACTATCACACACCACAACCCCCATGCTTTCAACCATAATATTAGTCTATTTGTTTGAGGTTCCATGAAAGGAAGGCAGGTGGCCTTAAAGAGTTGAGAGATGCCCTTTACTAATAGCCAGCAAGAAAACAGGGACCTCAGACCTAAAGCCACGAGGAACAAATGCAGCCAACAATCTGAATGAGATTGGAAACAGATTTCCCAGCCTCCAGATGAGAGCCCATCCCAACCAGCATCTTAATTTCAGTCTTGTGAGACCCTGAGCAGAGAATCCAAATAAGCCTGCCAGAACTTCTGAACTACAAAACTCTGAGCTAATAAGTGGGTCTTCATCTGATGATTTGTGGTAATTTGTTACGCAACAATAGAAAATGAATGCAACTGATGACTTCAATACTTACCGTCTTTGTTGTTAACTACTCAGGAGAAAGGAAGGCAGAAATTAGTAAAATAGAAGGGAGATATTTATGAGAGACAAATGCAATCTCACAGTTTTACTGAGGTTCAGTCTTAAATACTGCTGTATCAATTACCTTAGATTATAAGAGTTTGCAGCTTTTCATTTGGCCTAGTCAATTTTATTTAGTGGTTTTAAAGTCTGTGTCTCAAGTTAGCAGGCATTTCTAATAACCACATGAAATAAATTCAACAAAATCCTTCACTCATATTAATTCTCCTGAAACCTAGAATAAAGGCTTGTTACCAATTTGAGTTACTATAGCCATCCTTCATTCTCCTTTCGGAAGGTTAAACATCATCTGTACACTAATCAATCATCACTATAGAGATTAGTAGAAACATCTGCATGTCAAATTCAGTTGGTACAATGTTAGTAATTATTTCTTGCAAACAATTATTTCAGCCCGAATGTCCCAAGATTTTTTTTTTTTTTTTTTTTTGAGACGGAGTCTCGCGCTGTGTCACCCAGGCTGGAGTGCAGTGGCGCGATCTGGGCTCACTGCAAGCTCCGCCTCCCAGGTTCACGCCATTCTCCTTGCCTCAGCCTCCGAGTAGCTGGGACTACAGGCGCCCGCCACCACGCCCGGCTAGTTTTTTGTATTTTTAGTAGAGACGGGGTTTCACCATGTTAGCCAGGATGGTCTCGATCTCCTGACCTCGTGATCCACCCGCCTCGGCCTCCCAAAGTGCTGGGATTACAGGCTTGAGCCACCGCGCCCGGCCTGAATGTCCCAAGATTAAGCAAGCAAAGTGACTCAAAGTTTGCCAAATGTATCTGATTTTGAGGTTTTGTTGTCATTCTTTGCTAGAGTGCAGTCACGATACAATGCTTGCAGCGTGTTATGTAAAAACTTCATTTAACTTATATAGCACTTTAAGGCCATGGCTAAATATATTGTGAGATCTTTTGTCACTACATATTTCTATTTGTTCATCAAGGTCAGTATCCACAGGCGATTTAGCCTGCCTAGAATATAACCTCAAATCCCTTGGAGCAAGGGCTTTCAACAACTGCATTTCCCAGTTATGGAATTGACTTCCAACTTCTGTTTGTACAGTATCATCTGTATTGTAATATTAAGCTAAACGTATGACATATCTGCTTGCCAATGCAGTCAAATACTCTTTTTAAATGACTTTTTAAAAATCTTCCAAAACCATGTGGCTTTTCTTTGTTCTCAATGGCAATTCAAGATGCATACAGTGTTACTGGCTGTTTTCATCTTTGTTTTCAATAACTTGGAAAAAAGCTACACTTACCCCCAACAATTTCTGCCAGTTAGAGACTGATGATTTTTAAATCTATCATTGAATTGTTTCACTTCATAAGATTACAGTGATGTACCTGAGATGGACATAAGGCAGCTATTTTCTACCTTCAACCTCCAGCTCCCATCCTGAAGGCCTGTGGTAGTGAGATGTTCTGCACCTAAGGCCATCTTGTCAAGAAACATTTTACTGGGTAAATAAGTAAACTACAGTATGTGCTTTCATTGTGCACTGTTGACTTCTGCAGGCATGATTTAGAAGACATCATTATTAATATCATAGGTGGTTAATGTAAATGACAGAAAAACCATAGATCAATAATATCATAATATACACAGCACATATTTATCAAAGCTAGAGAGAGTAGAAAATAGAATTGCAATTTTACTATTAAATTATAGGGCTTAGAAAATGTTATGATGCCTGACTACTCTCAAGAAACTTTGTCAAGAATTCCTAGGGAACACATCACACCTTGTCAAAATCACAGACCTTTTAATAAAGGATATGACTGAAAACATAGCCTATGTTATTCAAAAACGCTTATGTAAAATGTACACAATAGTTATCTTTTTAAAATTCAGTTCCAGAGAAAATTTCTGCCTCCTGCTGACCTGACCCATTTCCTTCTGTCAGTCAATTCATTTTGTCTTCAACTGTGGCTGGCATGACTTTCAGAGCTAAAATATAGCTCAAATACTTTATATTAACTTAGTTATTTCATATACTTATGTTCTCTCATTTTAGCTTTTTGTAAATATTTCAGCATTTAAAAACATTTATTAGCCTCTCACACTTTATAAGACTGCTTTTATCCTTTATAAATGCAAAAATATAAATAAATGATCATTTCATTATTTTGAAATGATAATTTGAGGATGAATTGAGGGAGTAGACATGGGCAGAAGGGAGACTTATACTCTTCCCAAGAGTTCCAGAAACTACCCTACTGTATTTTAGCTAATATAACTTAGAGATCTAGACATTTAGAGACATTATTTGATTACTTCATTTATTTTTGTAACAATTGTTCACATGAACTTACTTCCCGTGGTCTATCATATTTTCTATTTCTGTAGTTATGTTTGGGCTCAGACAAGTGAGATCCTAAAATCACATGCCTAATTGGACTTTTCAATGTCACTGCCAACCGTTATCTAGTATTTTTTCTTAGTTTTTTTCATATACTGCTTTTTGCCATTATTTCAATTTACCGAGTTTTAGGGAATAGGGATCTCAACGTTTGCAAAGAAAACAAACATTTTTTAGAATATTTATTTCTAAAGAAAGCTTTATTTTGGTTCAGACATCTGAAAACAAGTAGAAATCTAGTGAAATATGTTGCATTGACTCATTCATTTGACAATTTTGAAAATCTATATGAGTAAAGAATTGTTTTGGAGATGCGGGCTCTTTTTTGGTTCCATATGAACTTTGAAGCAGTTTTTTCCAATTCTGTGAAGAAACTCATTGGTAGCTTGATGGGGATGGCATTGAATCTATAAATTACCTTGGGCAGTATGGCCATTTTCACGATATTGATTCTTCCTATCCATGAGCATG
>NC_037689.1:71142664-71147578 GCF_003255815.1 Theropithecus gelada | reverse complement strand
CCCGGCAAAGGAGCGCAGCTCATCGCCAGCAACAGATCAAAGCTGGATGGAGAATGACTTTGACGAGATGAGAGAAGAAGGCTTCAGTCCATCAAATTTCTCAGAGCTAAAGGAGGAATTACGTACCCAGCGCAAAGAAACTAAAAATCTTGAAAAAAAAGTGGAAGAATTGACGGCTAGAGTAATTAATGCAGAGAAGGTCATAAACGAAATGAAAGAGATGAAAACCATGACACGAGAAATACGTGACAAATGCACAAGCTTCAGTAACCGACTCGATCAACTGGAAGAAAGAGTATCAGCGATTGAGGATCAAATGAATGAAATGAAGCGAGAAGAGAAACCAAAAGAAAAAAGAAGAAAAAAGAAATGAACAAAGCCTGCAAGAAGTATGGGATTATGTAAAAAGACCAAATCTACGTCTGATTGGGGTGCCTGAAAGTGAGGGGGAAAATGGAACCAAGTTGGAAAACACTCTTCAGGATATCATCCAGGAGAACTTCCCCAACCTAGTAGGGCAGGCCAACATTCAAATCCAGGAAATACAGAGAACGCCACAAAGATACTCCTCGAGAAGAGCAACTCCAAGACACATAATTGCCAGATTCACCAAAGTTGAAATTAAGGAAAAAATCTTAAGGGCAGCCAGAGAGAAAGGTCGGGTTACCCACAAAGGGAAGCCCATCAGACTAACAGCAGATCTCTCAGCAGAAACTCTACAAGCTGGAAGAGAGTGGGGACTAATATTCAACATTCTTAAAGAAAAGAATTTTCAACCCAGAATTTCATATCCAGCCAAACTAAGTTTCATAAGTGAAGGAGAAATAAAATCCTTTACAGATAAGCAAATGCTTAGAGATTTTGTCACCACTAGGCCTGCCTTACAAGAGACCCTGAAGGAAGCACTCAACATGGAAAGGAACAACCGGTACCAGCCATTGCAAAAACATGCCAAAATGTAAAGACCATCGAGGCTAGGAAGAAACTGCATCAACTAACGAGCAAAATAACCAGTTAATATCATAATGGCAGGATCAAGTTCACACATAACAATCTTAACCTTAAATGTAAATGGACTAAATGCTCCAATGAAAAGACACAGACTGGCAAACTGGATAAAGAGTCAAGACCCATCAGTCTGCTGTATTCAGGAGACCCATCTCACACGCAGAGACATACATAGGCTCAAAATAAAGGGATGGAGGAAGATATATCAAGCAAATGGAGAACAAAAAAAAAGCGGGGGTTACAATACTAGTCTCTGATAAAACAGACTTTAAACCATCAAAGATCAAAAGAGACAAAGAAGGCCATTACATAATGGTAAAGGGATCAATTCAACAGGAAGAGCTAACTATCCTAAATATATATGCACCCAATACAGGAGCACCCAGATTCATAAAGCAAGTCCTTAGAGACTTACAAAGAGACTTAGACTCCCATACAATAATAATGGGAGACTTCAACACTCCACTGTCAACATTAGACAGATCAACAAGACAGAAAGTTAACAAGGATATCCAGGAATTGAACTCATCTCTGCAGCAAGCAGACCTAATAGACATCTATAGAACTCTGCACCCCAAATCAACAGAATATACATTCTTCTCAGCACCACATCGTACTTACTCCAAAATTGACCATATAATTGGAAGTAAAGCACTCCTCAGCAAATGTACAAGAACAGAAATTATAACAAACTGTCTCTCAGACCACAGTGCAATCAAACTAGAACTCAGGACTAAGAAACTCAATCAAAACCGCTCAACTACATGGAAACTGAACAACCTGCTCCTGAATGACTACTGGGTACATAACGAAATGAAGGCAGAAATAAAGATGTTCTTTGAAACCAATGAGAACAAAGATACAACATACCAGAATCTCTGGGACACATTTAAAGCAGTGTGTAGAGGGAAATTTATAGCACTAAATGCCCACAAGAGAAAGCAGGAAAGATCTAAAATTGACACTCTAACATCGCAATTAAAAGAACTAGAGAAGCAAGAGCAAACACATTCGAAAGCTAGCAGAAGGCTAGAAATAACTAAGATCAGAGCAGAACTGAAGGAGATAGAGACACAAAAAACCCTCCAAAAAATCAATGAATCCAGGAGTTGGTTTTTTGAAAAGATCAACAAAATTGACAGACCACTAGCAAGACTAATAAAGAAGAAAAGAGAGAAGAATCAAATCGACGCAATTAAAAATGATAAAGGGGATATCACCACCGACCCCACAGAAATACAAACTACCATCAGAGAATACTGTAAACACCTCTATGCAAATAAACTGGAAAATCTAGAAGAAATGGATAATTTCCTGGACACTTACACTCTTCCAAGACTAAACCAGGAAGAAGTTGAATCCCTGAATAGAGCAAGAGCAGGCTCTGAAATTGAGGCAATAATTAATAGCCTACCAACCAAAAAAAGTCCAGGACCAGATGGATTCACAGCTGAATTCTACCGGAGGTAAAAGGAGGAGTTGGTACCATTCCTTCTGAAACTATTCCAATCAATAGAAAAAGAGGGAATCCTCCCTAACTCATTTTATGAGGCCAACATCATCCTGATACCAAAGCCTGGCAGAGACACAACAAAAAAAGAGAATTTTAGACCAATATCCCTGATGAACATCGACGCAAAAATCCTCAATAAAATACTGGCAAACCGGATTCAGCAACACATCAAAAAGCTTATCCACCATGATCAAGTGGGCTTCATCCCTGGGATGCAAGGCTGGTTCAACATTCACAAATCAATAAACATAATCCAGCATATAAACAGAACCAAAGACAAGAACCACATGATTATCTCAATAGATGCAGAAAAGGCTTTTGACAAAATTCAACAGCCCTTCATGCTCAAAACGCTCAATAAATTCGGTATTGATGGAACATACCTCAAAATAATAAGAGCTATTTATGACAAACCCACAGCCAATATCATACTGAATGGGCAAAAACTGGAAAAATTCCCTTTGAAAACTGGCACAAGACAGGGATGCCCTCTCTCACCACTCCTATTCAACATAGTGTTGGAAGTTCTGGCTAGGGCAATTAGGCAAGAGAAAGAAATCAGGGGTATTCAGTTAGGAAAAGAAGAAGTCAAATTGTCCCTCTTTGCAGATGACATGATTGTATATTTAGAAAACCCCATTATCTCAGCCCAAAATCTCCTTAAGCTGATAAGCAACTTCAGCAAAGTCTCAGGATACAAAATTAATGTGCAAAAATCACAAGCATTTTTATACACCAATAACAGACAAACACAGAGCGAAATCATGAATGAACTTCCATTCAGAATTGCTTCAAAGAGAATAAAATACCTAGGAATCCAACTTACAAGGGATGTAAAGGACCTCTTCAAGGAGAACTACAAACCACTGCTCAGTGAAATAAAAGAGGACACAAACAAATGGAAGAACATACCATGCTCATGGATAGGAAGAATCAATATCGTGAAAATGGCCATACTGCCCAAGGTTATTTATAGATTCAATGCCATCCCCATCAAGCTACCAATGAGTTTCTTCACAGAATTGGAAAGAACTGCTTTAAAGTTCATATGGAACCAAAAAAGAGCCCGCATCTCCAAGACAATCCTAAGTCAAAAGAACAAAGCTGGAGGCATCACGCTACCTGACTTCAAACTATACTACAAGGCTACAGTAACCAAAACAGCATGGTACTGGTACCAAAACAGAGAGATAGACCAATGGAACAGAACAGAGTCCTCAGAAATAATATCACACATCTACAGCCATCTGATCTTTGACAAACCTGAGAAAAACAAGAAATGGGGAAAGGATTCCCTATTTAATAAATGGTGCTGGGAAAATTGGCTAGCCATAAGTAGAAAGCTGAAACTGGATCCTTTCCTTACTCCTTATACGAAAATTAATTCAAGATGGATTAGAGACTTAAATGTTAGACCTAATACCATAAAAATCCTAGAGGAAAACCTAGGTAGTACCATTCAGGACATAGGCATGGGCAAAGACTTCATGTCTAAAACACCAAAAGCAACGGCAGCAAAAGCTATAATTGACAGATGGGATCTAATTAAACTAAAGAGCTTCTGCACAGCAAAAGAAACTACCATCAGAGTGAACAGGCAACCTACAGAATGGGAGAAAATTTTTGCAATCTACTCATCTGACAAAGGGCTAATATCCAGAACCTACAAAGAACTCAAACAAATTTACAAGAAAAAAACAAACAACCCCATCAAAAAGTGGGCAAAGGATATGAACACACATTTCTCAAAAGAAGACATTCATACAGCCAACAGACATATGAAAAAATGCTCATCATCACTGGCCATCAGAGAAATGCAAATCAAAACCACAATGAGATACCATCTCACACCAGTTAGAATGGCGATCATTAAAAAGTCAGGAAACAACAGGTGCTGGAGAGGATGTGGAGAAATAGGAACACTTTTACACTGTTGGTGGGATTGTAAACTAGTTCAACCATTATGGAAAACAGTATGGCGATTCCTCAAGGATCTAGAACTAGATGTACCATATGACCCAGCCATCCCATTACTGGGGATATACCCAAAGGATTATAAATTATGCTGCTATAAAGACACATGCACACGTATGTTTATTGTGGCACTATTCACAATAGCAAAGACTTGGAATCAACCCAAATGTCCATCAGTGACAGATTGGATTAAAAAAATGTGGCACATATACACCATGGAATACTATGCAGCCATAAAAAAGGATGAGTTTGCGTCCTTTGTAGGGACATGGGTGCAGCTGGAAACCATCATTCTTAGCAAACTATCACAAGAACAGAAAACCAAACACCGCATGTTCTCACTCATAGGTGGGAACTGAACAATGAGATCACTTGGACTCAGGAAGGGGAACATCACACACCGGGGCCTATCATGGGGA